>NC_058519.1:158844702-158857202 GCF_904849725.1 Hordeum vulgare subsp. vulgare | reverse complement strand
TGAGGGAAACTTCGGAGGGAACCAGCTACTAGATGGTTCGATTCGTCTTTCGCCCCTATACCCAAGTCAGACGAACGATTTGCACGTCAGTATCGCTTCGCGCCTCCACCAGAGTTTCCTCTGGCTTCGCCCCGCTCAGGCATAGTTCACCATCTTTCGGGGTCTGGACAGGCGTGCTCCAACTCGAACCCTTCACAAAAGATCAGGGTCGGCCAGCGGTGCGGCCCGTGAGGGCCTCCCGCTCGTCAGCTTCCTTGCGCATCCCAGGTTTCAAAACGCATCGACTCGCACGCATGTCAGACTCCTTGGTCCGTGTTTCAAGACGGGTCGGATGGGGAGCCCGCAGGCCGTTGCAGCGCAGTGCCCCAAGGGACACGCCATTCGGCGCGCGGGTACCGGCCGTGTCGACGACGGCAACCGGAGGCACCTAGGGCCCCCGGGCTTTGGCCGCCGACGCGGCCGACAACAGTCCACACCCCGAGCCGAGCGGCGGACCAGCAAGAGCCGTTCCGCATATGGCCGGGGCGCATCGCCGGCCCCCATCCGCTTCCCTCCCAGAAATTTCAAGCACTCTTTGACTCTCTTTTCAAAGTCCTTTTCATCTTTCCCTCGCGGTACTTGTTCGCTATCGGTCTCTCGCCTGTATTTAGCCTTGGATGGAGTCTACCGCCCGATTTCGGCTGCATTCCCAAACAACCCGACTCGTTGACCGCGCCTCGTGAGGCGACAGGGTCCGGGCCGGACGGGGCTCTCACCCTCCCAGGCGCCCCTTTCCAGGGGACTTGGGCACGGTTCGTCGCTGAGGACGCCTCTCCAGACTACGATTCGGACGTCACAGCCGCCTGATTCTCAAGCTGGGCTGTTCCCGGTTCGCTCGCCGTTACTAGGGGAATCCTTGTAAGTTTCTTCTCCTCCGCTTATTTATATGCTTAAACTCAGCGGGTAGTCCCGCCTGACCTGGGGTCGCGGTCGAAGCGACGTGCACTTCGTTCGCTGGGTCGTTTCGAGGCCATGATGCCGTCTACGCGTCGGATGCACTGCATTGATAAAGCGAGAACGCCCACCATGTGCTGTGTCCGACGCGGTACACCGGCAGCCCGATCTTCGGCCCACCGCCCCTTGCAGGACGAGGGACCATATGCCGCATCCCAATTCCCGAAGAGGGTGGTTGGGAGCGTGTTTTGGCGTGACGCCCAGGCAGGCATGCCCTCGGTCGAGTGGCCTCGGGCGCAACTTGCGTTCAAAGACTCGGTGGTTCGCGGGATTCTGCAATTCACACCAGGTATGGCATATCGCTACGTTCTTCATCGATGCGAGAGCCGAGATATCCGTTGCGGAGAGTCGTGTGGATTAAATATATTTCCAACACATGGGGACGTCAGCAAGCTAGCCATCTCCCCGGGTTAGGCACGGTGTTCCTTGACGCCTTCGGCGCCATGGGTTCTTTTACCACGAGCCCCCGCTCCTAGGAGTGGAGGCACTCAAGGAATTGGCCGAAGGACGGACAATGCCATCGTCGGAGGATTGGATGACGCGAGCACGGTCTGTTTTGGTCAGGGTCACGACAATGATCCTTCCGCAGGTGTCGTGGGTATAAGCCTGACAGTAGATGTGTAGGGTACGAATGAGATGGGCAGAGTCCTAGCTACGGCGAGGTTGTATGAGTTCAGGCCCCTCTATGGTGGAGGTAATAGCCCTACGTCTCAGTGCTCTTGGAGCTTGTTACCGAGTGTAATATGGAGTACAATGTTTTTCTAACCCTTTTACTAGTGGGGGAGGGCGGCTTATATAGAGTGCGCTGCCCTCCACAACGGTTCTGATTCAAGGGTCGAGTAGTGGCGATTGAATGCATGCGTTACACGTAACGTATGCTATAAATGCTAGTTAATGCACCCGAAAACGTACGACAGTTTCCCTCCAGGGAGGTTACGACGCACCGAGTGTATCCAGTCGGTAGGTCCGGTGTCCTCCGAGTCTTAGTCTCCGACTGGATGATTGTGGGCCCGTTACCGACTGGATGATGGGGGCACCTTAATACAGTCGGGCATACTTAAGGTCCTGTCCCTTGCGTGGGGGAGTCCTTGGGTAGGACCTGTAGGACAGGCCTATGACCCTACCCTAGGACTATGACCCCATCATTAGTCCCCGAATGGATTGGGGTTGAAACGTCAAAGCAGTGCGCGATGCTCAGATCCGACTGGACTAGGTTCGGCTTGGGCGTTGCTTGCCTCTATCCATTCTATCACTCCTGGCCAATGATCCGAATGAATGTGTTCTGCAGAAGGGACTGTCGGGAACCGAGTGCTTTCGCGGCATCTTTTGACACGACCGGTCAACTAACAGCGGCGGATTTTCCGGGATCTCAAATTTCGGGTTCCGCGCGCTTAGCGGGGGCGACGTCAGCGCGCTCGAGTAGCGCCTGACTCCTCGATCCTCGCGCCTTCAACTCTTCCGCCGATATCGCCGCGGCTGGTTGGGCGGATAAGATTTCGGGCCCGCTCGCCAGCGACCCAGTCGGTGTTCTATTTAACTCTGGCCGACGAGACCCTTCGGTTACGCTCGCCGAATCCCCTGCTCTTGCTTGCTCCGTCTTCCTCGCCACCTCTTGCGCTCATACACCTTTCCCTTCCCATCCTTCTCGAAAGCTCGCCATCGCCGCCATGACCAAGGGCCAGACCAACAAGATGGAGGCAAGGAAGAAGAAGGGCAAGGCGGCGGCAACGGCCATTGCCAGCGGGATGGATCCAGGGAGACTTTCTCCCCTCCACAGTGACGGAGGGGGACCTGCTGGAGCTGGTAGAGCACGGCCAGCTCGTGCATAAGTCTTGGAGGTTGCCGGTGGTCGATGAGATTGAGCCGGCACCACGGGAGGGGGAGCTCTTCTTGCTCCTCAGCCATGTTCACAGAGGTTTTTCTCTTCCCCCGCACCCCTTCTTCAAAGGCATCATGAATCATTTGGGTGCTCAACTCCATCACTTCCCTCCGAATGCCATTGCCCACCTTTCTGCCTTCATTGTTCTGTGCGAATGCTTTATCGGTTGCCCCCCTCATTGGGGTTTATTCAAACATATCTTCTCCGCCCGCTCTCAAACCATCAAACGTCTTAGTCGGTCGGATGACAAGACGCATCTCCTCCAGCTCTTCGGGAGTTTAGGGTTTCAGAAAAAGAGTCGGAGTAGCTACCCTGCTCTCTAGTTGAACGAGTCGGTTAGGAACTGGCAGTCGACGTGATTCTACTGCCAGGACATAGCCTGTTCGAACACGTCGACTGGGCTGCCTCCATTTAGTCTAGACCACCCTGCTTCACCCAAGCAACTCGCCCTCTCGAAAGCCGAGAGGAATGACATCCAGCCTTTGGTCGAGGCACTCGCGGATGTTGTCAGGAGGGGGGTCACTGGTATTGACCTGTTGGAAGTCTTCATCGGTCGGCGGATCCAGCCTCTACAAGCTCGCCACCATGCTATGTGGCTCTACACAGAGCTCGAGGATTCCACTCGGACCGTCGCGGTGGGCATACTCGAGGAGAAGGTGACCTCGATAGTGCTCCAAATCGCGGGACCTTGCGAGAACCCTAAAGGAGCTCGCCGAGTGGTGCCTTACAGCGCGGACAACCCGCCACCGAATCAGGTGAGTAGCATTAGCCGAATATATCGAACTGTTTTGATTTCAGTCGTTCATTTATATCCTCATGTGATGCTTAATGTTTCCGACTGAATCTCATGTAGGAATGGACCAACTGGTCCTCCCCTGTCTCTAACGGGGATCCGGAGGAGGAGGAGGAAGAAGGTAGCCAGGAGGGGAGCGTGGAGAGCGCTAAATATGTCTCCGAAAGCACGGAGTCGGAGGAGGAGGATAGCGAGGAGGAGGAAGAAGACGAAGAGCGCGACTCTCCGCCTGCACCGCCAGAACAGCGGAGTAAGCGTCGACATGAGCCTGTTGTCTCTTCGGCTCCCCCCGCGTTGTCGAGTGCTCTACCTACCGCTCCGGCGGTCCCGAGTGCTCGAGGCACGAAGAGGTCCAGGGACGCCCCCGCTGAGCCTGCAGGCCAATCTCCCAGGGCGCCCAAACCGAGTGGTCCCAAACCTCGGAGGGCTCTGCCGCGCATGAGGGTTGCCATCCCCGTCACATCCACGTAAGCGAATCCAACTCTCGGCTTTTTATGTTATCCGAGTGAACTCCCGCTTTACAAGTCGAATGGGCTTCACTTGACAGGGTCGCCACTTCTACAACCTCTCCGGTCCGCCAAGGGGATGACCCCATGGACACAGACAACGTCGTCTCGTCCCAGCCGGGTATGGTGTAGGAGAGTCAGGTGTTTTATTCCTGTAGACTGTACTATCCTTTTCTTTTTCTGAATCATCATGCTATTCGGCTTGTCAGGGGCGATTCACCCAGACGAAGATGGGCAAGGGAGAGCCGACCCGGCCGCGGAGCCTGTCGGGGAGCCTGTCCTTGAGGATGCTCCTCCTGCTGCTGCCCCTGCCGCCGACGTTCCGCCGACTGAAGTGCCTCCACCAACCGAACCAGCACCGGTGGGCGATGAACTGACTGGGGCGAATCTTGGGATGCCCCAGGATCTTCCTACGATTCCCGGTTCGTCGAATGTTGATTTCAGCATTCGGTGTGTCCCAGAGGAGTAGGTGGGAGCGGCCAAGGGAGCCATGATCCAAGCGGAGCTGATGACCGGGGAGGCCAAGAAGGCTTATGACTCCGTTGCGGCTTTGTACCAGCGGAGCTTGGAGCTGCGCGACGACATCCGAGTAAGTAGTCTAGTAAGTACTTACATTTCTTTTGTAACCCACTGGGTGTTGTCGTAGTTTGTTGTTTGCAATGGGTTCACTCCGAGTGAACCCACTGGGTGTAGTCCCCGAGACTTCTGTCGAGTGCTTGCACCGACAGTTGTCTTTATACATTTGGTCTTTATTTTTGTCGTGTCCGTAGACAAGATTTTTGAGTGCAAGTACTTACTGCAGTCGGAGCACTCTTGCGGTAAGAGTTCCCTAGAGTAAACTGCACACAGGTGGAGTAGCTTTAGCCTCGGAGGCGTAGGTGAAAACGTGCACCTCAATAGGGCAGACCTGCTTGAGGTGCATGCCAGTGGGGTCACTCTTAGTAAACCCACTGGGTGTAGTCCCCGAGACCGCTGTCGACTACTTGCGTCGGCAGGGGTCTGAAGAACGTAGCGTGTATTGAGAAAGTTGCTGATAACCCTTTGTTTCGTTTTGTAGAAAACTTGTGAGATGGGGAGCGCTTATTCAGCCTTGAAGGCTGAGAAGAACCAATGTGTTGGTGAACTAGAAGCCGCAACGCTCGCCATGGCTGGCCTGAAGAACGCGCTGGAAGTTTGAGAGAAATCCTTGGAGGAAGCGTTGGAGGCAAACAGGGCGTTGGTGGCGGAGGTGGAGAGGCTGAAGAAACAGAGGACTGAAGTGTACGATCAAATGGCTGCTCGGAATAAACGATGGACAGCTCAGGAGAAGTATGTGAACGAGTGGGCTGTCCAGATGATGAGTCGTCTGGCTGGTAAGTCTGATGATTTGTCGAGTGGTTGTATCTTGTGACGAACACTCGGTTTGTAATTTCTATTTGCTCGTTTGTTGCAGAATTTTGTGGTGACGCTGAAGCTGAAGCAGCGGCCGTGGAATGATCCATGAAGGTCAATGTGCCACTCAGCGAGGACGCCAACCGGAATCTACTCCGGGCTCATATCTGCGTAGGCAAAGTGGGTCCGTTCATCAACCGACTGAGAGAAATCTTCGGCCGCATTGAGAAGGAGCTTTGGCTGGAAGACGAGTCGCGGGAGAAGATGGAGACTCTGTTGGGGCGACTGGGGGAGATTCCGGCCCGAGTGCAATCTTGGAAAAAATGGGCAGCGCGTTGTGGTGCTGATGTGGCGCTGTCCTTGGTCCGAGTCCATTGCAAAGAAGTGCGGGAAGATAAGCTGAAAGCCTTGAAAGTCGCCAACACGAAGAAGCTTCAATTCGAAGACTTCATGGAGACATTCCTGGAGACTGCGACCCACATTGTTGATGGAATCGACCTGGATACCTTTGTGGAACCCTCCAGTCCTGACGCGGGCCCAGCTGACTCATGATCGAACTTTATCCTCGGTATGCCGAGTGTTTGCCTGTACGATATTCGGGCCACTTCTGTTGGCCGTCATACTTTTAAATCGGTGCGGGTAAGCTTGATCCGCACCGAGTCTGTTATCGTTTCTAGACTGTTGGAGTCACAACGAAAACACTTATTCTTTTGCTTGAATGCTGTTTGGAATTGAACACTTAATGTGTACTCGTAGAATATTAGGACTTAGGTGATTCATGATCAGTGCTAAGTTCTCGAGTGTAACGTATAGTGTACATTCGGAGGAGCGATTAGTACATAGGCGATGCAGGATCGAAGCTAAGTCCTCGAGTGTGACATGAAGTGCACACTCGAAGGAAGATTAGTACTTAGGCGATGCAGGATCGCAGCTAAGTCCCCGAGTGTGATGTGAAGTGCACACTCGGAGGAAGTTAACACTTAGGCGATGCGTGATCGCATCTAAGTCCCCGAGTGCGACGTGAAGTGCACACTCGGAAGAAGTTAACACTTAGGCGATGCATGATCGCAGCTAAGTCCCCGAGTGCGACGTGAAGTGCACACTCGGAAGAAGTTAATACTTAGGCGATGCAGGATCGCAGCTAAGCCCCCGAGTGTGACGTGAAGTGCACACTCGGAGATAGTTAATACTTAGGCGATGCAGGATCGCAGCTAAGCCACCGAGTGTGACGTAAAGTGCACACTCGGAGGAAGTTAATACTTAGGCGATGCAGGATCGCAGCTAAGCCCCCGAGTGTGACATGAAGTGCACACTCGGAGGAAGTTAATACTTAGGCGATGCAGGATCGCAGCTAAGTCCCCGAGTGTGACGTGAAGTGCACACTCGAAGGAAGTTAATACTTAGGCGATGCAGGATCGCAGCTAAGTCCCCGAGTGGGACGTAAAGTGCACACTCGGAGATAGTTAATACTTAGGCGATGCAGGATCGCAGCTAAGCCCCCCGAGTGCGACGTGAAGTGCACACTCGGAGGAAGTTAATACTTAGGCGATGCAGGATCGCAGCTAAGTCCCCGAGTGTGACGTAAAGTGCACACTCGAAGGGAGTTAATACTTACGCGATGCAGGATCGCAGCTAAGTCCCCGAGTGTGACGTGAAGTGCACACTCGGAGATAGTTAATACTTAGGCGATGCAGGATCGCAGCTAAGCCTCCGAGTGCGACGTGAAGTGCACACTCGGAGATAGTTAATACTTAGGCGATGCAGGATCGTAGCTAAGTCCCCGAGTGTGGCGTAAAGTGCACACTCGGAGGAAGTTAATACTTAGGCGATGCAGGATCGCAGCTAACTCCCCGAGTGCAACGTAAAGTGCACCCTCGGAGGAAGTTAATACTTAGGCGATGCAGGATCGCAGCTAAGCCCCCGAGTGCGACGTGAAGTGCACACTCGGAGATAGTTAATACTTACGCGATGCAGGATCGCAGCTAAGTCCCAGAGTGTGACGTGAAGTGCACACTCGGAGGAAGTTAATAGTTAGGCGATGCAGGATCGCGGCTAAGTCCCCGAGTGTGACGTAAAGTGCACACTCGAAGGGAGTTAATACTTAGGCGATGTAGGATCGCAGCTAAGTCCCCGAGTGTGACGTGAAGTGCACACTCGGAGATAGTTAATACTTAGGCGATGTAGGATCGCAGCTAAGCCTCAAAGTGCGACGTGAAGTGCACACTCGGAGATAGTTAATACTTAGGCGATGCAGGATCGCAGCTAAGTCCCCGAGTGTGGCGTATAGTGCAAAATCGGAGGAAGTTAATACTTAGGCGATGCAGGATCGCAGCTAAGTCCCCGAGTGCAACGTAAAGTGCACACTCGAAGGAAGTTAATACTTAGGCGATGCAGGATCGCAGCTAAGATCCCGAGTGCGACGTGAAGTGCACACTCGGAGATAGGTGTTACTTAGACGATTCGGGATCGCAGCTAAGTTTCTTTTTTTTGTGTGACCGTAGTCTGCAACCACGGAAGGACTCTGAACCTGCAAAAGAAATTGAATCTGCTGTATATCATTTCTCCAAAACTTGTTCGTTACACTGCTTCGATCGGCGATCACGTATAAAAACGCTTGAGGAGGTCTCCGTTCCACGCGCGGGGTTCGTCGGTCTCCTTCTGAATGTTGTAGAGTCTGTATGCTCCGTTGTTCAGCACCTTTGAAATGATGAAAGGACCTTCCCAGGCCGGAGCCAACTTGTGTGGTCTTTGCTGATCCACTCGGAGCACCAAATCGCCAGCCTGGAACGTGCGGCTTCTGACATGTCGTGCGTGAAAACGTCGCAGATCTTGCTGATAACTTGTTGAGCGAGTAAGTGCCATCTCGCGCTCCTCCTCTAGAAGATCGACTCCATCTTGCCTTGCTTGTTCTGCTTCGGCTTCGGAGAAGAGTTCGACTCGCGGGGCATTGTGAAGCAGGTCACTCGGAAGGACCGCTTCTGCTCCATAGACGAGGAAGAACGGTGATCGCCTTGTTGATCTGTTCGGAGTGGTGCGGAGGCCCCAAAGTACTGAAGGTAACTCGATTACCCATGCACCAGCAGCATGTCCTATCTCTCGCAAGAGCCGAGGCTTCAAACCTTGAAGGATAAGTCCATTTGCACGCTCAGCTTGTCCATTGGATTGCGGATGTGCTACGGAAGCAAAATCCACTCGGATACCTTGACTCGCGCAGAAACCTTTGAATCTGTCCGAGTCGAAGTTTGTCCCATTGTCCGTGATTATGCTGTGAGGCACTCCGAATCTGGAGATGATGTCTCTGACAAACTTCACGGCTGTGGAGGCATCGAGTTTCTTGATGGGCTTGGCTTCTATCCACTTTGTAAACTTGTCGACTGCCACCAACAGATGTGTGTAGCCTCCTTGGCCTGTCTTGAATGGTCCGACTGTGTCTAATCCCCAAACTGCAAACGGCCACACAAGTGGGATTGTCTTTAGTGCAGATGTTGGCTTGTGGGACTTGTTGGAGTAGAACTGACAGCCTTCGCATCGATCGACCATAGCTTTGGCCATTTCGTTAGCCTGCAGCCAGAAGAATCCAGCCCTGAACGCCTTGGCGACGATTGCTCTTGAAGAAGCATGATGGCCGTAGGTTCCCGAGTGGATATCCTCTAGGATCAACTGTCCTTCCTCTGGGGAAATGCAACGTTGGAGAACGCCTGAAACACTCTCCTTATACAATTCACCGTCAATGACAGTGAACGCCTTCGACCTGCGAACTATTTGTCGGGCTTGGACTTCATCTTCTGGAAGTTCTTGCCTTAGGATATATGCCATAATCGGCACAGTCCAATCGGGAATGATTACCAGAATCTCTGTGACCAGATCAACCATAGCAGGCACATCGACTTCAGTCGGGTCTGTTGCGCTCTTGGGTTGCACTGGCTCTTCCGTGAAGGGATCTTCTTTGACTGAAGGAAGATGGAGGTGCTCGAGGCAGACATCACTCGGGACGGGTCTCCGAGTGGATCCGAGCTTCGCCAACTCGTCCGCCGCTTGGTTCTTCAGTCTTGGAACATGATGAAGTTATAGACCTTCAAACTTCTTCTCCAGCTTCCTGACTGCATTGCAGTAGGTTGTCATAGTGGGGTTCCTTACGTCCCACACTTTCATCACTTGGTTCACCACCAAGTCTGAATCACCGTAGACCATCACGCAACGGACGCCGAGTGAGATGGCCATGTGCAATCCGTAGAGAAGAGCTTCATACTCTGCCTCATTGTTAGAGGAATCAAAGTGTATCTGAAGCACATACTTGAGCTTGTCACCCTTTGGTGATACGATCACAACACCAGCGCCGGATCCATTCAACATCTTAGACCCATCGAAGAACATTGTCCGATGAGCCGAGTAGATGTTAGTCGGTTGCTGTTGTTCTACCCATTCTGCTATAAAGTCAGCCAGGGCTTGAGACTTAATAGCTTTCTTGGCCTCGAACTTGATGTCGCAGTACAGCATCTCCATCGCCCACTTCGCCACTCGGCCTGATGCGTCTCGATTGTGGAGAATTTCCGACAAAGGAGAATCAGAAACGACAGATACCGAGTGGTCTTGGAAATAATGGGCAACCTTCTTCGCAGTCAAATAGATCCCATAGATAAGCTTTTGATAATGGGGATACCTCTGCTTGGAAGGTGTCGGGACTTCAGAGACGTAGTACACTGGCCGCTGAACTTTGTATGCTTTGCCTTCTTCTTCTCGCTCGACTGTAAGAACAGTACTGACGACTTGATTTGTAGCCGCGATATACAGAAGAAGGGGCTCTTTACTGAGTGGAGCAGTAGGAACCGGCTGGGTGGAAAGTAAGACTTTGAGGTCGTCGAACGCGACTTGGGCTTCGTCTGTCCACTCGAAGGTATCTGATTTCTTCATGAGTCGGTCCAGAGGAAGTGCTTTTTCACCGAGTCGACTGATGAACCTGCTCAAAGCTGCTAAGCAACCTGTGAGTCGTTGAACATTGTGTATTCTGACCGGCCTCTCCATTCGGACGATGGTCCCGATATTTTCGGGGTTAACATCGATCCCTCATTCGGAAACGAAGAAACCGAGTAACTTTCCGCTGGGAACACCGAATGAACACTTGGCAGGATTTATCTTGATATCGTACCTACGAAGGTTGGCGAATGTTTCTGCCAAGTCAGTCAGCAGGTCGGAACCTTTGCGGGACTTGACTACGATATCATCCATGTATGCCTCCACATTGCGACCGATCTGGTCGAGGAGACATTTTTGGATCATGCGCATAAAGGTAGCTCCTGCATTCTTCAGACCGAAAGGCATGGTGATGTAGCAGAAGCACCCAAACGGGGTGATGAAAGCTGTTTTCAACTCATTGGGACCATACAAACGGATCTGATGATAACCCGAGTAGGCATCAAGAAATGATAAACGCTCGCACCCCGCAGTCGAATCGACAATTTGATCTATGCGGGGGAGCGGAAAATGGTCTTTCGGGCAGAACTTATTGAGGTGCTTGAAGTCAATGCACATTCGGAGTGACTTGTCCTTCTTGGGCACCATGACTACATTGGCGAGCCACTCGGAGTGGTGAACCTCGCGAATGAATCTGGCAGCTAGCAGCTTAGCCACCTCTTCTCCGATGGCCTTCCTTTTGTGCGCGGCGGACCGGCGGAGGCGCTCTCGGATGGGCCGAGCAGCGGGATCCACATGCAGTCGGTGCTCAGCCAACTCCATAGGTACACCCGGCATGTCAGATGGCTTCCATGCGAAGATGTCCCAGTTCTCACGGAGGAATTGGGTGAGCTCGGCTTCCTATTTGGGATCCAAGGTGGTGGAGATGTTCGTCGGGGCGGCAGAATTGTCCGTCGGGTGGATGCTGACCTTCTTAGTCTCTCCCACCGACTGGAACGCGGACTCAGAAGCTGGCTTCTTTGAGCGCATTAAGTCGGCAGGGTCGACTTTCTTCTTGTACTCTTCGAGCTCGAGTACATCCATCTGCTAGGCGGCGATCCTCGACCCCTCTTGCACACACTCCTCGGCTCGCTGGCGGTTGCCGGTGATGGTGATAACGCCTTTTGGCCGGGCATTTTCAACTTCAAGTACACATAACACGGTCGTGCCATGAAACTCACATATGCCGGGCGGCCCAGAATTGCATGGTAAGCGCTCTGGAAGTCCACCACCTCAAACGTGAGCTTCTCCTTGCGAAAGTTCTTGTCGGAGCCGAAGATGACCTCCAATGCGATCTGGCCGAGTGATTTTGCCTTCCGCCCTGGGACGACTCCGTGGAACTGCATATTGCTCTCGCTAAGTTTGGACATCGGAATGCCCATCCCCTTGAGAGTGTCGGTGTACATAATATTCAATCCGCTGCCGCCGTCCATTAGGACTTTGCGCAGTCGGACTCCTTCCACCACCAGGTCGATGACCAGAGCCTGCCTTCCTGGGGTGGGGACATGTGTTGGATGATCCGACTGATCGAAGGTAATCGCAGTCTGAGACCATTTGAGAAACTTGGGGGCAGTCGGAACTGCCATGTTGACTTCTCTGTTTACTAGCTTCAGTCGACTCTTGCTTTCGACGTCAGCGAAGATCATGAGGGTTGCATGGACTTGGGGGAACGGATCCTCCTTGTCCTCCTCATCCTGTTCAGGATTCTTCTCACTCGGCTGCCCTTCACTGAAACCCTGGATCAGGAGACGGCACTACCGACTGGTGTGCTTTGCGTATATGGAGTTACCTTCCTCATCCATCTTCGTATGAATTGGACAAGGCTGGTCCAGGATGGGATTGTTGAAAGGCTTTTTCTTGGGGGTGAACTGCACTTTCCCTTTGCCCTTGAATTTGGCGCTGGTTACAGCTGCACCATCTGCTTGCGGTGTGGGCGGAACCTTCGGTTTCTGCTTCCGAGTGTTACCTCCGTCGGCATCGCCGACTGTATTGTGTTTACCGCTCCGGA
>NC_058519.1:158837202-158839702 GCF_904849725.1 Hordeum vulgare subsp. vulgare | reverse complement strand
GAGCATCTGCCCGTGCAATGCACGAGAGGTTTACTCGAAGGAGGCGTCCAGAGAGACCACATCACGCGTGTGTCACCCCCGCAACGATAAAGTTTTGGGGGCAACTATATTCCGAAACGCAACGTACCAGCACACACGGGTCCAAAGCTGCTCATGCGTTTGTAGCCTACATCGGTCAAGCCAACCGAGCATCCGCCCGTGCAATGCACGAGAGGTTTACTCAAAGGAGGCGTCCAGAGAGACCACATCACGCGTGTGTCACCCCCGCAACGATAAAGTTTTGGGGGCAACTAAATTCCGAAACGCAATGTACCAGAACACACGGGTCCAAAGCTGCTCATGCATTTGTAGCCTACATTGGTCAAGCCAACCGATCATCCGCCCGTGCAATGCACGCGAGGTTTACTCGAAGGAGGCGTCCAGAGAGACCACATCACGCGTGTGTCACCCCCGCAACTATAAAGTTTTGGGGGAACTATATTTCGAAAGGCAACGTACCAGCACACACGGGTCCAAAGCTGCTCATGCGTTTGTAGCCTACATCGGTCAAGCCAACCGATCATCCGCCCGTGCAATGCACAGGAGGTTTACTCGAAGGAGGCGTCCAGAGAGACCACATCACGCGTGTGTCACCCCTGCAACGATAAAGTTTTGGGGGCAACTATATTCCGAAAGGCAACGTCGTTGCAACTTTGTCTAGTCGGTCTCATGCACGGGACATGCTAGTTTCCTGTTTCCCGAGCCAAGTTAGGCTGTTGGGTCAGAATTTCACGGGACACGTACACGGGACCGGCGGGACAACGTTGCACGATATCCCGTCAAGCTGACCGTGTGCGAAACGATACGTACTTTTCTGCAACCCGAACGGCCGTTGGGCCGTCGGATCAGAATTTGGCACGAGTCGTACACGGGACCGACGGGACAACGCGCCATGAGATCACATCGACATGACCGTGTGAAGAAACGATACGTACTTTTCTGTAACCCGAACAGCCATTGGACCGACGGATCAGAAGTTGGCATGAGTCGTACACGGGACAGGAGAACGACGGGACATCCGATCCAATATTTGGGAAAAGCAAGGGTTACAGGAGAAACGGGTGGTTTGCATATGATTTCACATGCAAACCCACCGATTTTCCACACCCAAGCAGGGAGGAGCCCCCTCCTCCCCAATATACCCGAGGGTTTTAGCCCCCCTTGGGACCCCTGCCCTTCATTTGTGAAGAAGGGGTACACTGTTTTTCCACGTATCCCCGTTTACACGTTTATTAGCCCGTATGGCCGTACATGCATCCGTCCATGCCACGTACATGTTTTTCACCCGTTTTCCATGGTGCGCGCCCAGTTTTTTGCAACACGGCCCCCGTGCCCGTTTTTTTTCCATCTCCTCACGTTCACGTTTATTGGCCCGTGTGTCCGTACGTGCATCCGGTCATGCCACACACATGGTTTTCACCCGTTTTCCATGGTGCGCGCCCAGTTTTTTGCAACACGGCCGTCGTACCCCGTGTTTCCCCGTTTCCTCAAGTTCACGTTTTTTGGCCTGTGTGCCCGTACGTTCATCCGTCCATGCCAGGCACATGGTTTTCACCCGTTTTCCATGGCGCGCGCCCAGTTTTTTCCAACACGGCTGTCGTACCCCGTTCTTTCCCGTTTCCTCAGGTTCACGTTTTATGGCCCGTGTGCCCGTACGTGCACCTGTCCATTCCACGCACATGGTTTTCCCCTGTTTTCCATGATGTGCGCCCAGTTTTTTGCAACACGGCCGCCATACCCGTTTTTTCCCCGTTTCCTCACGTTCATGTTTTTTGGCCCGTGTGCCCGTACGTGCATCCGTCCATGCCACGCACATGGTTTGCCCCAGTTTTCCATGGTGCGCGCCCAGTTTATTGCAACACGGTCCCGTACCCGTTTTTCCCGTTTCCTCACGTTCACGTTTTTTGGCCCGTGTGCCCGTACGTGCAGCCTTCCATGCCACGCACAAGGTTTTCACCCGTTTTCCATGGTGCGCGCCCAGTTTTTTGCAACACGGCCGTCATACCCCGTGTTTCCCCGTTTCCTCAAGTTTACGTTTTTTGGCCCGTGTGCCCGTACGTTCATCCGTCCATGCCATGCACATGGTTTACACCCGTTTTCCATGGCGTGCGCCCAGTTTTTTGCAACACGGCCGTCGTACCCCGTTCTTTCCCGTTTCCTCACGTTCACAATTTTTGGCCCGTGTACCCGAACGTGCATCCGTCCATTCCGCGGACATGGTTTTCCCATTTTTCCATGGTGCGCGCCCAATTTTTTCCAACACGGCCGCCGTACCCGTTTTTTCCCCATTTCCTCACGTTCACGTTTTTTGGCCCGTGTGCCCGTACGTGCATCCTTCCATGCCACGCACATGGTTTTCACCCGTTTTACATGGTGCGAGCCTAGTTTTTTGCAACACGGCCGTCGTACCCCGTGTTTCCCCGTTTCCTCATGTTCACGTTTTTTGGCCCGTGTGCCCGTA
>NC_058519.1:158814702-158817202 GCF_904849725.1 Hordeum vulgare subsp. vulgare | reverse complement strand
AAGTTAGGCTGTTGGGTCAGAATTTCACGGGACACGTACACGGGACCGGCGGGATAACGCTGCACTATATCCCGTCAAGCTGACCGTGTGCGAAACGATACGTACTTTTCTGCAACACGAACGGCCGTTGGGCCGTCGGATCAAAAGTTGGCACGAGTCGTACACGGGACCGACGGGACAACGCGGCACGAGATCACGTCGACCTGACTGTGTGAGGAAACGATACGTACTTTTCTGCAACCCGAACAGCCGTTCAACCGACGGATCAGAATTTGGCATGAGTCGTACACGGGACGGGAGAACGATGGGACATCCGAGCCAACGTTTGGGAAAAGCAAGGGTTACGGGAGAAACGGGTGGTTTGCATATGATTTCACATGCAAACCCATCGATTTCCCACACCCAAGCAGGGAGGAGCCCCCTCCTCCCCAATATACCCGAGGGTTTTAGCCCCCCTTGGGACCCGTGCCCTTCATTTGTGAAGAAGGGGTACACTGTTTTTCCCCGGATCCCCGTTTACACGTTTTTTGGCCCGTATGGCCGTACATGCATCCGTCCATGCCACGTACATGGTTTTCACCCGTTTTCCATGGTACGCGCCCAGTTTTTTGCAACACGGCTCCCGTGCCCGTTTTTCCCATTTCCTCACGTTCACGTTTTTTGGCCCGTGTGGCCGTACGTGCATCCGTTCATGCCACGCACATGGTTTTCACCCGTTTTCCATGGTGCGCGCCCAGTTTTTTGCAACACGGCCGTCGTACCCCGTGTTTCCCCGTTTCCTCAAGTTCACGTTTTTTGGCCCGTGTGCCGGTACGTTTATCCGTCCTTGCCACGCACATGGTTTTCACCCATTTTCCATGGCGCGCGCCCAGTTTTTTGCAACACGGTCGTCGTACCCCGTGATTTCCCGTATCCTCAGGTTCACGTTTTTTGGCCCGTGTGCCAGTACGTGCATCCGTCCATTCCACGCACATGGTTTTCCACTGTTTTCCATGGTGCGCGCCCAGTTTTTTGCAACACGGCCGCCGTACCCGTTTTTTCCCCGTTTCCTCACGTTCACGTTTTTTGGCCAGTGTGCCCGTACGTGCATCCGTCCATGCCAAGCACATGGTTTGCCCCGGTTTTCCATGGTGCGCGCCCAGTTTATTGCAACACGGCCCCGTACCCGTTTTTCCCGTTTCCTCACGTTCACGTTTTTTGGCCCGTGTGCCCGTACGTGCATCCTTCCATGCCACGCACATGATTTTCACCCGTTTTCCATGGTGCGCGCCCAGTTTTTTGCAACACGGCCGTAATACCCAGTGTTTCCCCTTTTCCTCAAGTTCATGTTTTTTGGCCCGTGTGCCTGTACGTTCATCCGTCCATGCCACGCACATGGTTTTCACCCGTTTTCCATGGCGCGCGCCCAGTGTTCTGCAACACGGCCGTCGTATCCCGTTCTTTCCCGTTTCCTCACGTTCACTTTTTTTGGCCCATGTGCCCGTACGTGCATCCGTCCATTCCACGCACCTGGTTTTCCCATTTTTCCATGTTGCGCGCCCAATTTTTTGCAACACGACTGCCGTACCCGTTTTTTCCCTGTTTCCTCACGTTCACGTTTGTTGGCCCGTGTGCCCGTACATGCATCCTTCCATGCCACACACATGGTTTTCACCCGTTTTCCATGGTGCGAGCCTAGTTTTTTGCAACACGGCCGTCATACCCCGTGTTTCCCCGTTTCCTCAGGTTCACGTTTTTTGGCCCGTGTGCCCGTACGTTCATCCGTCCATGCCACGCACATGGTTTTCACCCGTTTCCCATGGTGCGCGCCCTGTTTTTTGCAACACGGCCGTCGTACCCCGTTCTTTCCCGTTTCCTCTGGTTCAGTTTTTTGGCCCGTGTGCCCATACGTGCATCCGTCCATTCCACGCACATGGTTTTCCCCTGTTTTCCATGGTGCGCGCCTAGTTTATTGCAACACGGCCCCGTACTCATATTTCCCGTTTCCTCACGTTCACGTTTTTTGGCTCGTGTGCCCGTACGTGCATCCTTCCATGCCACGCACATGGTTTTCACCCGTTTTCCATGGTGCGTGCCCAGTTTTTTGCAACATGGCCGTCGTACCTCGTGTTTCCCCGTTTCCTCATGTTCACGTTTTTTGGCCCGTGTGGCCGTACGTGTATCCGTCCATGCCACGCACATGGTTTTCCCATGATTTCCATGGCGTGCGCCCAGCTTTTGGCAACACGGCCACGTACCCCAATTTTTCCCATTTCCTCACGTTCACGTTTTTGGCCCGTGTGCCCGTACGTGCATCCATCCATGCCACACACATAGTTTTCCCCTGTTTTCCATGGTGCGCGCCCAGTTTTTTGCAACACGTCCGCCGTACCAGTTTTTTCCCCGTTTCCTCACGTTCATGTTTTTTGGCCCGTGTGCCCGTATGTTGTGCATCTGTCCATGCCACGCACATGGTTTTCCAATGATTTCCGTGGCGCGCGTACAGTTTTTAGCAACACGG
>NC_058519.1:158794702-158807202 GCF_904849725.1 Hordeum vulgare subsp. vulgare | reverse complement strand
GGGTCCAAAGCTGCTCATGCGTTTAGTAGCCTACATCGGTCAAGCCAACCGAGCATCCCCTCGTGCAATGCACGGGAGGTTTACTCGAAGGAGGCGTCCAGAGAGACCACATCACGCGTGTGTCACCCCCGCAACGATAAAGTTTTGGGGGCAACTATATTCCGAAACGAAACGTACCAGCACACACGGGTCCAAAGCTGCTCATGCGTTTAGTAGCCTACATCGGTCAATCCAACCGAGCATCCGCCCGTGCAATGCACGGGAGGTTTACTCGAAGGAGGCGTCCAGAGAGACCACATCACACGTGTGTCACCCCCTCAACGATAAAATTTTGGGGGCAACTATATTCCGAAACGCAACGTAGCAGCACACACGGGTCCAAAGCTGCTCATGCGTTTGTTGTGACAGCCCGATGCCGACGTTCCAGAAGATTCCCCCTTCTATTCCATTTTCGTCGTGTGATTTATTTTATTTGTCGCATCATCATCGCATCATGCACATGATATGCATCGCATCGGCATCTCCGTGCCGCCAGTTTTCAAAACTTGCATCCGTTAGTAGTTGCCGGTTCTTGTCGTTGCCCATTCTGAGTCCGACCGCACACGCACGCGCCCGCGGCACTGTCAAAACCTTGTTTTCAAAGCGTGCGTAAAACTTTCTCTGATCGGGTCGAGATTTGACGTGCGGTCTTATTTTAATCTAGCTAGACCGCCTGTCGAATTTCGTCGCGATCGGAGTCCGTCGGGTACCCGAACGGTCGACCGTAGCGGCACCGTCTTCGGTTATTCGTCGGACGTCTGTCGGAGTTTTTAAAATTCGTTGCCGCGCCGCCTGTTCCCCTCTCATCTCCGGATGTCTACACAACACGGCCACGTAGCATGTCCCGCGTTCGGAATCGTCCGAATCCGACCCCGCGGTTGGATCCGCAACGCGATTCCGGTTAACCGAGCCCCCCCGTTTAATTAGAGAGCCACTCCTCTCTACTCCTCGAAATACACACCACTTAACCCTAATTCCCCACACTCACTCTCTGCCCCACCAGCCCCAGCCGCCGTGGGTCCGCCAGGCCCATCTGGAGCCCGCCCGAGCCCGCATCGCGGCGCCGCGCAAGCCCGAGCTGCCGCCGCCCCCGTTCGAGCTCCCTGCTCGAGCTCTCCTCCCGGTGTCGCCCCTCGCTGGTCGCCGGCCGCCGGGGCTCATCCCGCCGGCAAGCCGGATCTCAGCCCTGCCACCGCCACCGGAGTCGTCGCCCTCGCGCCGTTCCCCGCAGTGCGCCGCCGCCCGCGCTAGCTCGGCCGCCAGGAGCTGCAGCACCTCGCTCCGTCCGCCGCCGCAGCTCCGGTCCCGTGTACCCTGCTCCCGCGCCTCGCCTCGCCTCCCGCCGGCCGGATCCGGTCCGATCCGGTCCAGGAGAGGACCTCCTCGATGTGCCACGCCCCACCGCCCTGCGGACTCCCGCCGGCCAGCCGCCTTGGCTCCTTGTCGTGCTCGAGCTCGGGGCAAACGAGGACAGTGCCTCGTGTTCGCTCCTGGGCTGCGCTGCCCGAGCCGGCCCAGCTCCACCAGGCCGCCACCGCTGGTTCCCTCGGCCCAGCAAGCGCCCCGGCCCAGGCAAGCCAGCACGTCGGCCTCTTTTCCCCGGTCGGGCCGGCCCAAGGTGACCACCCCCCCCCCAGCTTCTCTATTTTGCGCCTAGGTGAGTTGTTAGTTATTTTACACCCGAGTAGGCCCGGTAGTTTAATTTCTTTTTAGGAATTTTCGGGATTAATTTAATTCCAAAAATATAGACGAATATTATTTTGCCCGTAAATTTCATTCCGTAAGTCGGATCGCGATGATTTAGATATGGATTTTGTGTACAATCTCGCGTAGATTACGAATTTACAACTTGCATGCATGTGTGACGTAGTTTGACGTGTCAAATGCCTAGTTTTACGTGCTGTTTCAATAGGTTACGCCCCGTATTTATTTCTCTCGCAAGTCCGGATTGCTCGTATGCCGTATTAGAAATGTCCATGTTTTAGGGACTATTTTTCGTGTATTTTAGAGCGGTCATTTGTATTTTTGCGTGTAGGGATTTGCCGATAGTTTATTTTCCCGTATCTAGGTGTTTATCTTGCATTAATGTGCGGCATTATTTTGTGTTGCAAACCCCACATATTTTATATGTTTCCGGGGTAGAAAAATCCATTGGATTTTTCTGTGCAATTTGTTTTAACTTTTGAGCAAATTAGTTTACGAGATATTTTGCCATGTTGCCCTTTTGTTTAATTCGTAGGATTTATTCCGTGCGTCGTTTGACGGAGTTGTCAACTAGAGAGTTGATCTTGGATGTTTTGCTTAGCCCCTGGTATTTTTGGTTGCAATAGAAATGCATGTTTAGGTGTTGTTTGCTTGCTCTCAAGTTGCTAGAAATAGTGCTGTTTTAGAGGAGCTGAAATATGTCTAAGTCTGGAATCTGTTATATTTTGTTGCTGTCTTGTCTTGCTTGCACCTTGTGAACTGTAGCTCTTTTGAGATTGGTCCAATGGAATTAGTTGTACCCCTTGTGTTTCTCTAGCACTCTGTAAATTTTCATGCCATTTGGAGTCCTGTAGCTATAGATTTTTCTGCTGTCAATATAGCTTCAGGCTGAAAACTGCACTTTCATGAGGTGTTATTTTCCCTAAGTCTGAAATAGTGTGTGAGATGCCATTTTGTGCCTTCTTTCCCTAGTGTTCCTTGATGCCATGCTAGATGTTGTTAGCTGTTCGTAGTAGTGCTTCTTGCCCTCTTCCGTGCCATGCCTTACATGAGTTTATCGGAGTTGTGTAGCTCGTAGTTGTGGGGCGTAGAAAGTGCTATGTGGCTGATTTCGTCAGATTGTAGTGTTTTCTTGTTTTGCTCGTAGATGTTGAACCGCAGCTCCGATTTGATCGTGTCCTACATGAAACTTGCTTAGAATCTCGTGTAGTTTCATTTTCTCTTGCTGGTAGTATGTTTTGAAGTGCCCGTAGCCATCGTTGCACACATATTGCATTCATGCCATCATATCTTGTGATGCTTGTAACTTTTGATCCGTAGCTCCGTTGGAGATGTTCTTTATGTGTAGATTGCTTGCCTTGACGCATAGAATCACGTGAAACTATTTATTTTGCTGTTTAACAACTAACTAAAGGTGTTAATTCAGATCTGGACAGAATTGTAAATTAACATGTGAGGTCGTTTCGGAGGTGCTATATGACATTTCCGACCTCATTTAAAATACCTAGATAGGTAGTTTATTTACGCTTCACCTCTTGCATGTTTGACAACATTAATATTTCCGTGTAGATAACCGGGAGTGAACTAAATAATTCCTATGTGGAGTTTCGTCAATATGCAACTCGTTGCATATTGAACTTCACTTAATGTGTAGTGTTTGTTTGTCGTGAATTGTCATGCTGTGACTTGCATGTATCCAGCTGCTCATGCATCATTTGTGTTGTGCATCGTGTGGTGAATTTCGTGTGATGATTTGTGTTTCCGGTTTGCTTCGTCTCGATAGAGCTCCGCACGCTTGTCGGATTGTCAGGACCCGTTCGACTACGTCGGTTCGTCTGCTTCACGGAGGCATTCTTCTTCCAAGCGGGATCTCAGGCAAGATGATCATTTCCCCAGATACCATTACTATCATTGCCATTCTAGTTTTACCGTTGCTACCATTTATGTCTCGTTGCCTACCACATGTTAAATATCAGCCTCTCAACAATGCCATGTTAACCTTCAACCTGTTCGACCTAGCAAACCACTGATTGGCTATGTTTCTGCTTGCTTAACCCTGTTGATAGTGTTGCTAGTTGCAGGTGCTTTGCTTCCATGTGAAAGCATGGGTTCCTTGTTATATCACCATATTAATGCTATTTAATTTAATGCACCTATATACTTGGTAAAAGGTGGAAGGCTCGGCCTTTTCTAGCCTGGTGTTTTGTTCTACCTTTGCCCCCTTAGTTTCGGCTACCGGTGTTATGTTCCATATTTGAGCGCTCCTAACACGATCGGGGTTGTTATGGGGACCCCCTTGATAATTCGTTTTAGATTAAAGCTGGTCTGGCAAGGCCCAACATTGGTACTACATTTGCCTAATCACCTAATAAAATTGCATAGGGACTTTCCGGACCCCGAGGATAATTTAATCAACCCCCGGGCCAGTGCTCCTCATGAGTGTTGGTACAAAATAGAGCAGCTTATTAACGCTACCCGGGGCAACTCGGTGTTTGGCGTGGTAACCATAGCTCATCCGTCGTGTCCTGAGAACGAGGTACGCGACTCCTATCGGGATCGTCGACACGTCGGGCGGCCTTGCTGGATTAGTTTTACCTTCGACGAAATATCTTGTGCATCGGGATTCCGGTGATGCTTTGGGTAATCTCAGAGTTGAGGGTTTTCCACTAGGGAATCCGACGAGATCGCGAGCTTCGTGATTGAGGATTTCTATGCGGCTTGTGGTAATTTGTGATGGACTAGTTGGAGCATCCCTGGAGGGTTAAATCTTTTCGGAAAGCCGTGCCCGTGGTTATGTGGCAACGTGGAAACTTTGTTTAACACTGGTTCTAGATAACTTGAAGTTAACTTAATTAAAATATGCCAACTGTGTGCGTAACCGTGTCTGTCTCTTTCGTGAGTTCCTTCTGCGATCGAGGACACGGTGGGGTTATGTCTGACGTAGGTAGGTTTTCAGGATCATTCATTTGATCTTCAGTAGCCACGCCCATTTTTGCGTAGATCATCCCCCTCTTATTTCTCGTACTCATAAGTTTAGCCACCAAATATATGCTTAGCCGCTGCTGCAACCTCACCACTTAACCATACCTCACCCATTAAGCTTTGATAGTCTTGATACCTTTGGAAATGAGATTGCTGAGTCCCCTATGGCTCACAGATTACTACAACACCAGTTGCAGGTACAGGTAAAGGTTACTTGACGCGAGCACGTTGATTGTTCATTTGGAGTTGCTTCTTCTTCTTCTTCGGTCTAGGGTGGGTTCCAGGCCGGCAGCCTGGGATAGCAAGGATGGACGTCGTTCTTATTTTTCTCGTTTGTTTTCGTCCGTAGTCGGACCCTGCTCTTACTCTTGATGATTATGTAATGTACTGATGTGACTCTGATGTAGTTTGTGGCGAGTGTAAGCCAACTCTGTATATATAACTCTTCTTTTCAGTACATGTATTTGTAACGATATCCATTCTTGCGACCCGACGAGATGCGCTTCTATCCCTGACGAGGCCTTCATGCCAAACTGAGGATAGGGTCGCATCTTGGGCGTGACAAGTTGGTATCAGAGCCGTACCGACCTAGGAGACCCCATGATTGATCGAACTTGGCCGAGTCGAGTCTAGTGAAAAACTATTTGAGTCTTAGTTATATATCGGAGAGTAGGATTCTTTTTTCTCCTCCTCTATGCTCTTGTGAGGAATCTTGACGTAATAATTTACTCTACTCCTCTTCCCACTCAAATTTTTTTTAGGATCACGCAGATATTCTTGGGATCTATATGATGCCGATGTGACGGAGTTCTATCTTGGTGCCTCCTGTCTGACTTGATCTTATTCCAGGGAGTTGAGCTCCAGGGGATTCTTGAGCACATCGTTATCATTCAGATTTCTTAGTATCTCAGAACGAAGGATGTTCGTAATTGTTTCAATACTAGTAGTGGCGAGATAACCCCGATGTCCCCAGTACTGGTGCATATTGTTCGGGAGTACTGCCATACTCTGTATCGTTGTGATCACGAGGGTCTGTAGTAGATGAACGTCCGAGATTCTGGTTGTGTGTTGACGGATGTGATATAGGTGACGGGTTAGTATAGGAGTTGTGTGATATTACTCCTTGTATCCGTGTACCAGATTGCATGACCAGATATTTCGGGAATTCCTAGGTGGGAATTCAAGTAGTTGCTTATAGGACATTCTTCCAACAAATGCATGATGTTAGGTTGGGGTTTGACATCTAGTGGATTCGTTTGTTCACGGTCGACTTACAGCAGTACACGTCGTGTCGTAAAGAGTCCTTGTAGCTTGCTACGACTCGGGGACGCTTCGTATGTCAGGTGCACTGCCTTGCACTTGGTGGCTACTGTAAATCGTGCCCGTGCGATCCTGTCCACAAAAATATGGGACGAAATCTTTCTCATGAGTTTGTTCTGGCTTGTTTCATAAGCCTCACCCTTTGTTTTGTTTTAATATGGTAATTCAAGTTGCTTCGATGTAAAGTGGTGAATTCAGATCCTTCCTAAGAGGTGTTCTCATATTTTCATGTGAGAATGCTAATTCTTTTGCTCAATCAATTGTCATATCAATTCTTGTCAACCGGAGTCGTCATATCAATTCCATTTTACCGGTGTGCTTCTCTGCAACTGAATTCAATCTTCTCCAGTTTTTGCAGATCATTCTCTCATTTTATTCCGGAGTTCATCTCATCTAGCCCAAGCTGTCTTTGTTTTTCCCCGCCCTCCCGCCCTTTTCTCAGTGATTCAGTTTCCATCCAAGAGTTTCTATTCATTGTGCTTCTGCTATGTGTTCTTTTCTCTCTTATCCGGTGATTCGTTGTGAAGATTCTCAGGAGCTTCGTGTTCATCTTTGTTCATTTTTGTCATCCTTACCGGTGAATTTAATTCGGCTATCCGTGTTCATCATATCCTAATTATCCTTGTAATTCTTTTTCATGTTGGAGATTCTTTCAGGCTATCTTGGTTATTCATTCCTCTCTTTTCATCCGTAGTGTTGAAGATATCTCGGAAGTTTCGTGTTTTCAATTCTTTTAATTCTTTCGAGGTGCTCAACCTCATCTAGTTTTCTTTTTACCGGTGCAATATCTCCCGTTCTAGTAATCTCTTCAACGGTGGTTTCTTTCAGTGGGCCCATAACCCACAGGTTCTTTCCCAGGATCTTTCCTGGCTCTTTTAATATCTTTTCGTAGATCTTTAATTCTTTTCAACTATGACGTAAGTATGAATTTCTTCAGTCATATCCCTTCTTCAAGGCCTATTTGAATTAATTCTCATATGGCTCAACCTTTCATTCTTTCTTATTCCGGAGTGTCTCAGTTATTCGTGGGTTGTTTCTCGTCATCATTCTCAATCTTGCTCCATTCTTGTGAAGATTATCATCTCAGCTTCGTGTTTTCCTCTCAATTGTTTCTATCGTGAGTAATCCCTTTCGTGCTATCCGGTGCATTTCTGAGTTGTTTTTATTTCCCGTTCCTCCGAAGGCCATCATTTCAGAAGACTTCTTCGTTCTCAGCTTTCAGCTTTCATCCTCAATTGTTGTCTCTTCGTTTGTCTCTCAATTATTCTGGTGCCTTGTTCTAGTTTTCTTTCAGGTGGCTCATGATCTCTTCGTTATCTTGCATCTCCATTAATTCGTGGTGTTCCCATTCAATTGTGAATTCTATCAGGTGCTGCCTTCAATTGTGCCTCAGATGGTGCTTATCTCTTTGTCTCTCCAAGAACATTTCAAGAAGAATAAGTTGTATGCTAATCCGTTGATTGTCGTCAATTTAACTTGATGAAGGATTAGCTTAACATAATTCTTATTCTTGTTCTTCTTTCTTCCAAGAGATTTAAATTCTTCTTCCGGAGTGGCATGATATCAATTCCTTTTCTCAAGTGTTCTTATCTTTTCTTTTCCGGAGTTCCAAGTTTTATCAACTATCTCTTTGTGAAGCTTCATCTAAACCCTGGCAAGGTCATAATCTTATCCTTTCTACCTTGATATCTTTGCATCATTCATTCTTATACGGAGGTCCTTCTTGGTGGTTCATCAAGGTTTCAATCCATTCTCAAGTGTTCTTCAAGATTCTTGTTGGAGAACCTCAAGTATCCTTTCTCTTGCATTTATATGTACAATTGTTCTTCCTTTATCCTTTGAGGTGGTATTATAGCATTCTTGTTAGTGTAGGAGCCTCAAAGAGTTTTCCTCTCAAGAATGAGATAATTAAACCCACCAATTCTATGATCATGAGATATTTCAAACCATGATTTCTTCATCGAGCTACCTTGGTTTGGATTTCACCTAAAGCTTTTCCTAGGGATTGTACTATCATGGTGCTTGTCTTTAATCTAAGTTCTCAATGCATCCTCTTGGTGTAAGAATTGTTCATATCTTGTTTCTCCCAATCTATCCTTCTTTCTTTTAGTGGTTGGTTGTCACCTTATATTTGCTGAGATGATTTTCATAA
Source organism: Hordeum vulgare subsp. vulgare (assembly GCF_904849725.1). NCBI lineage: Eukaryota > Viridiplantae > Streptophyta > Magnoliopsida > Poales > Poaceae > Hordeum > Hordeum vulgare. Next base: position 158,799,005 of record NC_058519.1, on the reverse strand, counting down.
GCCCACTACTATCTTGTACTTTTTGTTGTTGGTTTTCCAACTACTATATCATTTCTCTATCCGGAGGCTCTTCAATTCTATTGTGATGATAGTTGTCATTATTTTCTTCATTCTCTTCTTTCGCTTGAGCTAGTTCACATTCTCTTGTTCCGGAGGCATTGTGATATTGCTCTTTTATTTCTATCTTGTTGTTCTATCAAGTTCATGGTGTTCCCTTGTTCTATTTAGTTGTTGGTTGTGAATATTGTCTAATTCTCTCTTCTTATCGAATTTTTTTGTCCCATTTTCCTACCGAAGAGCTGCCGAAATTTTCCGTGAATTCTTCCATATTCTCATACCATTCCTCATCGCTTTGCTACCTTCAAGGATCGTTGGTGTCACTTCTTTGTCAAGAAGCGACTAAGTTTTACCTCTTGTTCTTTCTCATCCTCTCCCCCTTTCATTCTTGGATCTCGGGGCGAGATCCTCTTGTAGTGTAGGAGAGTTGTGACAGCCCGATGCCGACGTTCCAGAAGATTCCCCCTTCTATTCCGTTTTCGTCGTGTGATTTATTTTATTAGTCGCATCATCATCATCGCATCATGCGCATCATCTGCATCTCATCGGCATCTCCGTGCCGCCAGTTTTCAAAACTTGCATCCGTTAGTAGTTGCCGGTTCTCGTCGTTGCCCGTTCTGAGTCCGACCGCACACGCACGCGCCCGCGGCACCGTCAAAACCTTTTTTAAAGCGTGCGTAAAACTTTCTCTGATCGGGTCTAGATTTGACGTGCGGTCTTATTTAAATCTAGCTAGACCGCCTGTCGAATTTCGTCGCGATCGGAGTCCGTCTGGTACCCGAACGGTAGACCGTAGCGGCACCGTCTTCGTTTATTCGTCGGACGTGTGTCGGAGTTTTTAAAATTCGTTGCCGCGCCGCGTGTTCCCCTCTCGTCTCTGGATGTCTACACAACACGGCCACGTAGCACGTCCCGCGTTCGGAATCGTCCGAATCCGACCCCGCGGTTGGATCCGGAACGCGATTCCGGTTAACCGAGCCCCCCCCCCCCCGTTTGTCTATATATAGCCCCATGCCATTAATTAGAGAGGCACTCCCCTCTCCTCCTCGAAATCCGCACCACCTAACCCTAATTCCCCACACTCACTCTCTCCCCCACCAGCCCCAGCCGCCGTGGGCCCGCCAGGCCCTTCTGGAGCCCGCCCGAGCCCCCATCGCGCCGCCGCGCAAGCCCGCGCCGCCGCCGCCCCCGTTCGAGCTCCCTGCCCGAGCTCTCCTCCCGGTGTCGCCCCTCGCTGGTCACCGGCCGCCGGGGCTCATCCCGCCGGCAAGCCGGATCTCAGCCCCGCCGCCGCCACCGGAGTCGTCGCCCTCGTGCCGTTCCCCGCAGTGCGCCGCCGCCCGCGCTAGCTCGGCCGCCAGGAGCTGCAGCACCTCGCTCCGTCCGTCGCCGCAGCTCCGGTCCCGTGCACCCTGCTCCCGCGCCGAGCCTCGCCTCCCGCCGGCCGGATCAGGTCCGATCCGGTCCAGGAGAGGACCTCCTCGCTGTGCCACGCCCCACCGCCCTGCGGACTCCCGCCGGCCAGCCGCCATGGCTCCCTGTCCTGCTCGAGCTCGGGGCAACCGAGGACAGTGCCTCGTGTTCGCTCCTGGGCAGCGCTGCCCGAGCCGGCCTAGCTCCACCAGGCCGCCACCGCTGGTTCCCTCGGCCCAGCAAGCGCCCCGGCCCAGGCAAGCCAGCACCTCGGCCTCTTTTCCCCGGTTGGGCCTGCCCAAGGTGACCACCCCCCCAGCTTCTCTATTTTGCGCCTAGGTGAGTTGTTAGTTATTTTACACCCGAGTAGGCCCGGTAGTTTAATTTCTTTTTAGGAATTTTTAGGATTAATTTAATTCCAGAAATATAGACGAATATTATTTTGCCCGTAAATTTCATTCCGTAAGTCGGATCGCGATGATTTAGATATGGATTTTGTGTAGAATCTCGCGTAGATTACGAATTTAGAACTTGCACGCATGTGTGACGTAGTTTGACGTGTCGAATGCCTAGTTTTGCGTGCTGTTTCAATAGGTTAGGCCCCGTATTTATTTTTCTCGCAAGTCCGGATTGCTCGTATGCCGTATTAGAAATGTCCATGTTTTAGGGACTATTTTTCGTGTATTTTAGAGCGGTCATTTGTATTTTTGCGTGTAGGGATTTGCCGATAGTTTATTTTCCCGTATCTAGGTGTTTATCTCGCATTAATGTGCGGCATTATTTTGTGTTGCAAACCCCACATATTTTATATGTTTCCGGGGTAGAAAAATCCATTGGATTTTTCTGTGCAATTTGTTTTAACTTTTGAGCAAATTAGTTCGTGAGATATTTTGCCATGTTGCCCTTTTGTTTAATTCGTCGGATTTATTCCGTGTCGTTTGACGGAGTTGTCAACTAGAGAGTTGATCTTGGTTGTTTTGTTTAGCCCCTGGTATTTTTGGTTGCAATAGAAATACATGTTCAGGTGTTGTTTGCTTGCTCTCAAGTTGCTAGAAATAGTGCTGTTTTAGAGGAGCTGAAATATGTCTAAGTCTGGAATCTGTTATATTTTGTTGTTGTCTTGTCTTGCTTGCACCTTGTGAACTGTAGCTCTTTTGAGATTGGTCCAATGGAATTAGTTGTACCCCTTGTGTTTCTCTAGCACGCTGTAAATTTTCATGCCATTTGGAGTCCTGTAGCTATAGATTTTTCTGCTGTCAATATAGCTTCAGGCTGAAAACTGCACTTTCATGAGGTGTTATTTTCACTAAGTCTGAAATAGTGTGTGAGATGCCATTTTGTGCCTTCTTTCCCTAGTGTTCCTTGCTGCCATGCTAGTTGTTGTTAGCTTTTCGTAGTAGTGCTTCTTGCCCTCTTCCGTGCCATGCATTGTATTAGTTTATCGGAGTTGTGTAGCTCCTAGTTGTGGGGCGTAGAAAGTGCTATGTGGCTGATTTTGGCAGATTGTAGTGTTTTCTTGTTTTGCTCGTAGATGTTGAACCGTAGCTCCGATTTGATCGTGTCCTACATGAAACTTTCTTAGAATCTCGTGTAGTTTCATTTTCTCTTGCTGGTAGTATGTTTTGAAGTGCCCGTAGCCATCGTTGCACACATATTGCATTCATGCCATCATATCTTGTGATGCTTGTAACTTTTGATCCGTAGCTCCGTTGGAGATGTTCTTTATGTGTAGATTGCTTGCCTTGACGCGTAGAATCACGTGAACCTATTTGTTTTCTGTTTAACAACTAATTAAAGGTGTTAATTCAGATCTGGACAGAATTGTAAATTAACATGTGAGGTCGTTTCGGAGGTGCTATATGACATTTCCGACCTCATTTAAAATACCTACATAGGTAGTTTATTTACGCTTCACCTCTTGCATGTTTGACAACATTAATATTTCCGTGTAGATAACCGGGAGTGAACTAAATAATTCCTATGTGGAGTTTCGTCAATATGCAACTCGTTGCATATTGAACTTCACTTAATGTGTAGTGTTTGTTTGTCGTGAATTGTCATGCTGTGACTTGCATGTATCCAGCTGCTCATGCATCATTTGTGTTGTGCATCGTGTGGTGAATTCCGTGTGATGATTTGTGTTTCCGGTTTGCTTCGTCTCGATAGAGCTCCGCACGCTTGCCGGATTGTGAGGACCCGTTCGACTACGTCGGTTCGTCTGCTTGACGGAGGCATTCTTCTTCCAAGCGGGATCTCAGGCAAGATGATCATTTCCCCAGATACCATTACTATCATTGCCATGCTAGTTTTACCGTTGCTACTGTTTATGTCTCGTTGCCTACCACATGTTAAATATCAGCCTCTCAACAATGCCATGTTAACCTTGAACCTGTTCGACCTAGCAAACCACTGATTGGCTATGTTACTGCTTGCTTAACCCTGTTGATAGCGTTGCTAGTTGCAGGTGCTTTGCTTCCATGTGAAAGCGTGGCTTCCTTGTTATAAATATTAATGTTATTTAATTTAATGCACCTATATACTTGGTAAAAGGTGGAAGGCTCGGCCTTTTCTAGCCTGGTGTTTTGTTCCACCTTTGCCCCCTTAGTTTCGGGGTTGTTATGGGGACCCCCTTGATAATTCGTTTTAGATTAAAGCTGGTCTGGCAAGGCCCAACATTGGTACTACATTTGCCTAATCACCTAATAAAATTGCATAGGGACTTTCCGGACCCCGAGGATAATTTAATCAACCCCCGGGGCAGTGCTCCTCATGAGTGTTGGTCCAAAACAGAGCAGCTTATTAACGCTACCCGGGGCAACTCGGCGTTTGGCGT
>NC_058519.1:158769702-158784702 GCF_904849725.1 Hordeum vulgare subsp. vulgare | reverse complement strand
CTGGACGCGCACTATGATAAACAAACGATAACCATGCGGGGCGCACCGACCAAACCACGTACGATGACACGGGCCAAATACGTGAAGCACAGTTCACGGCCCAAAAACGTGTCCGACGATCATCGGGGACGAAACTGGGCGCGCACCATGGAAAACAGGGGAAAACCATGTGCGTGGCATGGACGGATGCATGTACGGCCACACGGGCCAAAAAACGTGAACGTGAGGAAACGGGAAAAAACGGGTACCACGGGCGTGTTGCCATAAACTGGGCGCGCACCATGGAAAACATGGGAAAACCATGTGCGTGGCATGGACGGATGCACGTATGGGCACACGGGCCAAAAACGTAAACGTGAGGAAACGGGAAAAACGGTTACGCGGCCGTGTTGCCAAAAACCGGGCGCGCACCATGGAAATCATGGGCAAACCATGTGCGTGGCATGGACGGATGCACATACGGGATCACGGGCCAAAAAACGGGTACGGGGCCGTGTAGCCAAAAGCTAGGCGCTCAACATGGAAAGCAGGGGAGAACCATGTGTTTGGCATCGACGGATGCACGTACGGGCACACGGGCCAAAAAACGTGAACGTGATGAAACGGAAAAAACGGGTACGTGACCGTGTTGCCAAAAACTGTACGCGCGCCATGGAAATCATTGGAAAACCATGTGCGTGGCATGGAGGGATGCACAACATACGGGCACACGGGCCAAAAAACGTGAGCGTGAGGAAACGGGGAAAAACTGGTACGGCGGACGTGTTGCAAAAAACTGGGCGCGCACCATGGAAAACAGAGGAAAACTATGTGCGTGGTATGGACGGATGCACATACGGGCACACGGGCCAAAAACGTGAACATGAGGAAACGGGAAAAAATGGGGTACGGGGCCGTGTTGCCAAGAACTGGGCGCGCGTCATGGAAATCACGGGAAAACCATGTGCGTGGCATGGACGGATACACGTACGACCACACGGGCCAAAAAACGTGAACATGAGGAAACGTGGAAACACGGAGTACGACGGCCGTGTTGCAAAAAACTGGGCGCGCACCATGGAAAACGGGTGAAAACCATGTGCGTGGCATGGAAGGATGCACGTACGGGCACACGGGCCAAAAAACGTGAACGTGAGGAAACGGAAAAAACGGGTACTGGGCCGTGTTGCAATAAACTGGGCGCGCACCATGGAAAACTGGGGCAAACCATGTGTGTGGCATGGACGGATGCACGTACGGGCACACGGGCCAAAAAACGTGAACGTGAGGAAACGGTGAAAAAACGGGTACGGCGGCCGTGTTGCAAAAAACTGGGCGCGCACCATGGAAAACAGGGGCAAACCATGTGCGTGGAATGGACGGATGCACGTACTAGCACACGGGCCAAAAAATGTGAACCTGAGGAAACGGGAAAGAACGGGGTACGACGGCCGTGTTGCAAAAAATAGGGCGCGTGCCATCGAAAATGGGTGAAAACCATGTGCGTGGCATGGACGGATGAACGTACGGGCACACGGGCCAGAAAACGTGAACCGGAGGAAACGGGGAAACACGGGGTACGACGGCCGTGTTGCAAAAAACTAGGCTCTCACCATGGAAAACGGGTGAAAACCATGTGCGTGGCATGGAAGGATGCACGTACGGGCACACGGGCCAAAAAACGTGAACGTGAGGAAACGGGGAAAAAAGGGTACGGTGGCCGTGTTGCAAAAAATTGGGCGCGCAATGTCGTGGGTATAAGTCTGACAGTAGATGTGTAGGGTACGAAAGGATGGGCAAAGCCTTAGCTACGCGAGGTTGTATCAGTTCAGGCCCCTCTACGGTGGAGGTAATAGCCCTACGTCTCAGTGCTCTGGGAGCTTGTTGTCGAGCGGAATATGGATTACAGTGAATTGCTAACCCTTGCACCAGTGGGGAAGGGCGGCTTATATAGAGTGCGCTGCCCTCCACAATGGTTCGGTGCACAGGGGTGGAGTAGTGGCGAGTAAATGCCTACGTTACAGGTAACGTATGTCTTGAATGCTTATAAAGTCACATGGAAACGTACGACCGTTTCCCTCCAGGGGGGTTACGATGCACAGAGTGGAATCCAGTCGGTTAGTTCGATACATTCCGAATGCTCATCTCCGACTGGATGGTGGGGGATTCATTACCGACTGGATAAAGGGAAGTCCTTAATTTAGTCGGAACTGACTAAGGGCCTTATCCCTTATGAAGGGTAGTCCTTGGGTAGGACTTATAGGGCAGGCCTATGACCCTACCCTAGGACTATAACCCCATCATTAGTCCCCGAATGGATTGGGGTTGGAACGATGAAGCGATGCTTGGAGTACGGATCCGACTGGTACGGATGCGACTTTGGTGTTGCTTGCCTCGATCCATTTTATCTTCTTTGACCAACGATCCGAGTGGAAGTATTTGCAAAACGAACAGTCGGGGACCGAGTGCTTTCGTGGTATCTTCTAACGTGACCAGTCAACTGACAGCGGCGGATTTTCCGGGATCCTCAAATTTCGGTTGCCGCGCGCTCAGCGGGGATGACGACGTCGCGCTCAAGTAGTACCTGACGCCTCGATTCTCACGCCTTCATATTCTCCACTTATATCGCCGCGACCGGTCGGGGGATAAGATTTTGGGGCCACTTGCCAGTGACCCAGTCGGAACCTTATTTAATCCTCTGCGGCGAGGGTTTTTGCGTTACACTCGCCGGATAACTTGCATTTGCTCCGCTCCTCTCGCCATCCCCTGCGCATCCTAAGCTCCTTCCCTCTCCTTCTCCCTCGCGAATCCGAAGCCTCCGCCATGACAAAGGAGCAGAATAGCAAGCTAGAAGCAAAGAAGAAGAAGGGGAAGGCGGCGGCTCCTGCTCAGCGGCGACAGCGAGCGCTACCGGCGGGTTGGATCCAGGGGGATTTCCTCCCCTCCACAGTGATGGAGGAGAACCTGCTGGAGTTGGTGGAGCATGGGATGATTGCGCACAAGTCGTGGAGGTTGCCGGCGGAAGGCGAGACCGAGCCGGCGCCCCGGGAGGGGGAGCGTGTCTTGCTGCTGAGCCACGTGCACCGAGGTTTCTCTCTGCCTCCTCATCACTTCTTCAAAGGTATCATGAACCACTTCGGGGCGCAGCTCCACCATTTTCCTCCCAATGCCATAGCTCATCTCTCTCCCTTCGTCGTGTTGTGCGAGTGTTTCATCGGCTGTCCTCCCCATTGGGGGCTTTTCAAACACATCTTATCTGCTAGATCCCAGACCATCAAACGAGTTAGCCAGTTGGATGACAAAACCCACCTTCTCTAGCTCTGCGGAGGCTTAGGCTTCCAAAAGAAAAGTAAAAGTAGCTATCCTGCTCTTCAGCTGAGTGAATCTGTTAGGAACTGGCAGTCGACATGGTTCTACTGCCAGGACGTTGCCCGCCCGAATGCCACGACATGATTGCCTCCTTTTAGCTTAGACCGACCGGCTCCGCCTAAGCAGCTCGCGCTCACGAAGGCGGAGAAGATCCATATCCAGCCTCTGGTCGATGCACTTGTAGATGTCGTCCGAAGGGGAGTCACCGGCATAGATTTGCTGGAGGTTTTCCTGGGCCGGCGCATCTAGCCTCTGCAAGCTCGACACCACGCCATGTGGCACTACACGGGGCCTGAGGACTCCACTCGGACCAACGTCGAGTGCGTGACCGGGGAGACGGTGGCGTCGTGGGTCCTCAACATCACAGCCGCCTGCGAAAACCCCAGAGGGGCCCGGCGAGTGAAGGCCTTCCGCGTGGACAACCCTCCTCCGAATGAGGTGAGTACAACTTGTCGAGTGCACATGACTGTCTTAGATTTATCGCTTTCTTGAACCACTGTCTGACGTGTGATGTTGTCGACTGTGTCTTGTGCAGGCGTGGACTAACTGGTTTTCTCCTGTCTCGAACGGGAATCCGACCGAGGAGGAGGAAGGCAGCCAGGAGGGCAGCGTGGAGAGCGTCGAGTACGTCTCCGACAGTGGGGAGACGGATGAGGAGGAGTCCGCAGAAGAAGAAGAAGCAGGCGAGGAGCAGAACTCGCCGCCTCCACCGTCAGAGTTTCGGACTAAGCGCCGTCACGAACCTGCGGTTCCTTGGGCCCCTCCAGCATCCTCGAGTGCGCCGCTAGCTGCTCCTATGGTACCGAGTGCCTCGCTAGCCGTTCCCGTGGCTCCGAGTGCTCGGAGCACAAAGAGGACCAGGGACTCTGCTGCTGAGCCTGCGGGTCAGCCCTCTAAGTTGGCCAAACCGAGTGGATCTAAGCCTCGGAAGGCTTTACCGCGGATAAGGGTCGCAGTTCCCGTCACCTCCACGTAAGTGCATTGTTCTTCTATCTTCTTTCAGTATTTGATTGAACTCCTGCTTATTGGTCGAATGAATTTTACTTGACAGAGTTGCCACCTCTGCTACCTCTCCGACACGCCAAGGGAACGATCCAACGGACATGGACAACGTTGCCACATCTCATCCAGGTGCGTCGTAGCGATTCCGAGAGTCTACGTTATTGCGTCAAAAATCCTGTCTTTGGTCTTGCCTTTTTCCTGTGGTCTCATGCCGTTCGGTCGGGTTTCCCTCAGGGGTGATTTATGTGGGGGAGGATGACCAGGGGAGGTCTGAGCAAGCTGCGGTGCCTGTACTTGAGGCTGTTCCGCCAGTTACTACTCTCGCCATGGACGCGCCGCCAACCGAGGCGATGCAGACGACTGAAACGGCGCTGATCGCTGCCGAACCGACTGGAGCAGGCCTTGGGATGCCCAAGGAGCCTCCTACGATGCCAGGCCCGTCGACTGTTGAGTACAACGTCCAGCGCCTCCCGGAAGATCAGGTGGGAGCTGCCAAGGGGGCCTTGGTGCAGGCGGAGCTGATGGCGGGAGAAGCCAAGAAAGCGTACGACTCCATCGCTTCCGTGTACAAGCGAAGCTTGGAACTGCGGGACGATATCCGAGTAAGTGGGCTAGTAAATATTTACTTTCCTCTTGTAACCGACTGGATGTTTGAGCAATGCACTCGGATATTGTATGATTATTTTGCAGTGGGTTCACTCTTAGTGAACCCAGTGGGTGTAGTCCCCGAGACTTCTGTCGAGTGCTTGCACCGGCAGTTGTCTTTATACACATTGTCTTTAACTTGATCAGATCAAAAACTAATCTGCTCGAATATTAGCAGTGGGGGCACTCCGAGTGCACCTACTGGATGAGTCCCCGAGAGTAATTTTACTCAGGTCGGGTAGTAGTAACCTCATAGGCTTGTTTTTGTCATGTACCTCAATAAGGCGGACCTGTTTGAGGTTCATGCCAGTGGGGTCACTCTTAGTGAACCCACTGGGTGTAGTCCCCGAGACCGCTGTCGACTGCTTGCGTCGGCAGGGGTCTGAAGAACTTAGGATTTTTATTGTTGTCCTTGTTGAATCTGTCTGATCGTCTCTTGGCACTGACTTGCAGAAAACTTGCGAGATGGGAGCAGCGTACGAGACTCTGAGTGCTGAAAAGGTTCAGTTCGCTGGGGAACTGGATGCAGCGATGGTTGCAATGGCTGGTATGAAGGATGTTCTGGCGGAACGAGAAAAAGTCCTTGGAGCAGGCCCGTGAGGCAAACACGGCATTGACTGCTGAAGTGGAGAAAATGGGGAAGCAAAGGGCCGAGCTGATGGGACAAATGAAAGTGTTGAAAAGGCGGTGTATAGCACAGGAAAATTACGTCAGTGACTGGGCCCGGAAGATGATAGCGCTTCTCGGTGGTAAGTTCTGTTTTTCCGAGTGCTTGTGGACTGTGCATTTCATTCGGCGCTTATTGTTTGCTCGTCCTGTCTTTGCAAATTTTTGCATGGACGCTGAGGTTGAAGCAGCTGACGTTGAGCGGTCGATTCTTAAGAACATTCCACTCGGCGAGGATGCCAATCCAGATCTGCTCTGAGCGCACATTCGCCTGGGCAAAGTTGGACCTTTCATTGGTCGACTGAGAGAAGTCGTCGGCCGAATCGACAAGGAGCTTTGGCCTGAAGACGAGTCTCGGCACGAGATGGAAGGCTTGATGACTCGGCTGGAGGAGGTCCCGAACCGAGTGCAGGGGTGGAAGAAGTCTGCGGCTCGCTGTGGTGCGGACGTCGCTCTGTCTCTGGTCCGAGTGCACTGCAAGGAGGCTCGCGAAGAGAAGCTGAAGGCGTTGCAGGTCGCCAACACGAAAAAGCTTCGATTCGAAGACTTCATGGAGACCTTCCTTGAGAGCGCCACCCGCATCGCCGACGGGATCGACCTCGACACATTCGTAGAGCCTGCCAGTCCCAGCGCCAGTCCTGACGACGTTTGAGAAAACTTTTACCTCGGTATGCCGAGTGTTGGTTGTAAGAAACTCTGGCCACTGCTGTTGGCCGTCACATTCGTGGTTCGGTGTGCATAATCTTGATCTACACCGAGCCAACTATCCTTTGGTGAACTTTGAATTTGAATCGAATCTTTTGCTCTTCTTTTGCCAAAGAGTTGTTGATACGATTTTGTCTCGTGGTTTTTGTTTGGCGTTTCTTGGTGAAGCCAATGGCAAACATGTGGAGCATGTAATTGTCAGTTGTCTTGACATCTGCATGAGCCTCACTGAGGGTCTGCTGAGTCTCCGAGTGGATCTGTAGGATACACTCGAAGGCAATAGAGTACTTAGGCGATTCGTGATCGCGTCTAAGGCTTCGAGTGCGAAGGTAAGGTCGTACTCGGAGCGAGTTGTTACTCATGTAATTGTCAGTGGTCTTGACATATACATGAGCCTCAATGAGGTTCTGCTACTCATGTAATTGTCAGTGGTTTTGACATCTACATGAGCCTCACTGACGGTTTGTTAAGTCTCCGAGTGTATCTGTAGGATACAGTCGAAGGCATTTGAGTACTTAGGCGATTCGTGATCACGGCTAAGTCTTCGAGTGCGACTGTAAGGTCGTACTCGGAGCGAGTCGTTACTCATGTAATTGTCAGTGGTCTTGACATCTACATGAGCCTCAATGAGGTTCTGCTACTCATGTAATTGTAAGTGGTCTTGACATCTACATGAGCCTCAATGAGGGTCTTCTACTGATGTAATTGTCAGTGGTCTTGACATCCACATGAGCCTCTATGAGGGTTTGCTGAGTCCCCGAGTGTATCTGTAGGATACAGTCGAAGGATGCTTTCTATTTAAGCGATTCTTGGTCGCAGTTAAGTCCTCGAGTGCGATGGTTAGTGCACACTCGGAGAAAATTTGTACTTAGGCGATTCTTGATCGCAGCTAAGTCCCCGAGTGCGACGTGAAGTGCACACTCGGAGATAGTTTGTACTTAGGCGATTCTTGATCGCAGCTAACTCCCCGAGTGCGACGTGAAGTGCAAACTCGGAGATAGTTTGTACTTAGGTGATTCTTGATCGTAGCTAAGTCCCCGAGTATGACGTTAAGTACCCACTCGGCGAAAGTTAATACTTAGGCGATTCTAGATGGCGGCTAAGTCCCCGAGTGCGACGTTTAGTGCACAATCGGAGAAAGTTAGTACTTAGGCGATTCTTGATCGCAGCTAAGTCCCCGAGTGCGACGTAAAGTGCACACTCGGAGATAGTTTGTACTTAGGCGATTCTTGATCGCAGCTAAGTCCCCTAGTGCGACGTTTAGTGCACACTCGGAGAAAGTTAGTACTTAGGCGATTCTTGATCGCAGCTAAGTCCCTGAGTGCGACGTAAAGTGCACACTCGGAGATAGTTTGTACTTAGGCGATTCTTGATCGTAGCTAAGTCCCCGAGTGCGACGTTTAGTGCACACTCGGAGAAAGTTAGTACTTAGGCGATTCTTGATCGCAGCTAAGTCCCCGAGTGCGACGTTTAGTGCACACTCGGAGATAGTTAGTACTTAGGTGATTCTTGATCGCAGCTAAGTCCCCGAGTGCGACGTGAAGTGCACTCGCGGAGAAAGTTAGTACTTAGTCGATTCTTGATCGCAGCTTAGTCCCCGAGTGCGACGTTTAGTGCACACTCGGAGAAAGTTAGTACTTAGGCGATTCTTGATCGCAGCTAATTTTTTTTTGAGACCGGAGTCTGCGACCGCGGAAGAATTTTGAATCTGCAAAAACTCAATCTGCTTTGTATTTTTCACCAATGCTTGTTCTTTACATTGCTTCAGTCGACGGTCACATGTAGAAGTGCTTCAGGAGATCTCTGTTCCATGCTCGCGGCTCGTCCGTTTCCCTGTCGATGTTGTAGAGTCTGTATGCTCCGTTGTTCAGCACCTTGGAGATGATGAAGGGTCCTTCCCAGGCGGGAGCCAACTTGTGAGGTCTTTGCTGATCCACTCGGAGCACCAGGTCGCCTGCTTGGAATGTACGACTCCTGACGTGTCGCGCGTGAAAGCGCCACCGATCTTGTTGATAAATGGTAGAGCGAGTCAGTGCCATCTCGCGCTCCTCCTCTAGAAGGTCCACTCCGTCTTGCCTTGGTTGTTCTGCTTCAGCTTCGGAGAAGAGCTCAACTCATGGAGCATTGTGAAGCAAGTCACTCGGAAGGACCGCTTCTGCTCGATAAATGAGGAAGAACGGGGATCGCCCAATATATCTATTCGGGGTTGTGCAGAGACCCCAAAGCACCGAAGGTAGCTCGGTGACCCATGCGCCAGCGGCATGTCCCACCTCTCGCAGGAGTCGAGGCTTCAAAGCTTGCAGAATAAGTCCATTCGCCCGCTCTGCTTGTCCGTTTGTTTGAGGATGCGCCACAGATGCAAAATCCACTCGGATACCTTGGCTTGCACAGAAACCTTTGAATCTGTCCGAGTCAAAGTTTGTCCCGTTGTCCGTGATTATGCTGTGAGGTACCCCGAATCTGGAGATGATGTCCCTGACAAACTTGATGGCCGTTCGGGCGTCGAGCTTCTTGATGGGCTTGGCTTCAATCCATTTTGTGAACTTGTCGACTGCCACCAACAGATGTGTGTATCCCCCTTGGCCTGTCCTGAATGGACCTACTGTATCTAGTCCCCATACTGCAAACGGCCAAACAAGAGGGATTGTCTTCAATGCAGAAGTTTGCTTGTGGGACTTGTTGGAGTAGAACTGACAGCCTTCACATCGGTCGACCATATCTTTAGCCATTTCGTTCGCCTGCAGCCAGAAGAAGCCAGCTCTGAATGCTTTGAAGACGATTGCTCTTGAAGAGGCGTGATGACCGCAGGTTCCCGAGTGAATTTCTTCCAGGATTAACTGTCCCTCCTCAGGGGAGATGCATCGTTGAAGAACGCCTGAAACGCTTTCCTTGTACAACTGGCCATCAATGACAATGAACGACTTTGACCTACGGACGATCTGCCTGGCTTGGACTTCGTTTTCTGGTAATTCCTGCCTCAGGATGTATGCAATGATCGGCACAGTCCAATCGGGGATGACAGAAAGAATCTCCATGATCAAATCAACGACAGCACGTACGTTGACTTCGGTCGGATCTGTCGAGCTCTTTGGTTGTACTGGTTCCTCTGTGAAAGGATCTTCTTTAAATGAGGGAAGGTGGAGGTGCTCGAGGCAGACGTCACTCGGGACTGGTCTCCGAGTGGATCCGAGTTTTGCCAACTCATCAGCTGCTTGGTTCTTCAGTCGCGGAACATGGTGGAGTTCTAGACCTTCAAACTTCTTCTCGAGCTTCCTCACTGCATTGCAGTATGTGGTCATGGTGGGGTTCCTGACGTCCCACTCCTTCATCACTTGATTAACCACCAAATCCGAATCGCCATAGACATTAGGCGACCGACGCCGAGTGCGATGGCCATGCGCAGTCCATAAAGGAGAGCTTCATACTCTGCATCATTGTTGGAGGAATCAAAGTGTATCTGCAGCACATACTTGAGTTTGTCGCCCTTTGGCGATACGATCACAACGCCAGCGCCAGAGCCATTCAACATCTTAGACCCATCGAAGAACATTGTCCAATGAGACGAGTAGATGTGGGTCGGTTGCTGTTGTTCTACCCATTCTACTATGAAGTCAGCCAGAGCTTGAGACTTTATAGCTTTCTCGGCCTCGAACTTGATGTCGCAGTACAACATCTCCATTGCCCACTTCACCACTCAGCCCGATGCATCCCAATTGTGGAGGATTTCCGACAACGGAGCATCAGAAACGACAAACACCGAGTGGTCTTGGAAATAATGAGCCACCTTCTTCGCAGTCATGTAAATCCCGTAGATAAGTTTTTGATAGTGGGGATACCTCTGCTTGGAAATAGTCAGGACTTTGGAGACGTAATACACTGGCCCCTGAACTTTGTATGCTTTGCCTTCTTCTTCTCGTTCGTCTGTGAGAACAGTGCTGAAGACTTGATTTGTAGCCGCGATGTACAGAAGAAGGGGCTCTTTACTGAGCGGAGCAGTAAGAACCGGCTGGGTGGAAAGTAGGACTTTGAGGTCGTCGAATGCGACTTGGGCTTCGTCTGTCCACTCGAAAGTATCTGATTTCTTCATGAGTCGGTACAGAGGAAGCGCCTTTTCGCCGAGTCGACTGATAAACCTTCTCAAAGCCGCTAGGCAACTTGTGAGCCATTGAACATCGTGTATTCTGACCGGCCGCTCCATTCGGACGATTGTCCCGATCTTTTCGGGGTTGACATCGATCCCTCGTTCGGAAACGAAGAAACCGAGTAACTTTCCGCTGGGAACGCCGAATGAACACTTGGCGGGGTTGAGCTTGATATCGTCCCGACGAAGGTTGGCGAATGTTTCTGCCAAGTCGGTCAGCAGGTCGGAACCTTTGCGTGACTTCACTACGATATCATCCATATACGCCTCCACATTCCGACCGATCTGGTCGAGGAGGCTTTTTTGGATCATGCGCATAAAGGTTGCTCCTGCATTCTTCAAACCAAATGGCATAGTGATGTAGCAGAAGCACCCGAATGGGGTGATGAAGGCGGTTTTTAATTCATCAGGGCCATACAGACGGATCTGATGATAACCCGAGTAGGCATCAAGAAATGACAAACGCTCTCAACCCGCAGTCGAATTGACAATTTGATCGATGCGGGGGAGCGGAAAATGGTCTTTCGGGCAGACCTTATTGAGATGCTTGAAGTCGATGGACATTCGGAGCGACTTGTCCTTCTTGGGCACCATGACAACATTGGCGAGCCACTCGGAGTGGTGTACCTCGCGAATGAAGTTGGCTGCCAAAAGCATGGCCACTTCTTCTCCGATTGCCTTCCTCTTGTGCGCGGCGGACCGACGCAGGCGTTCTCGGATAGGCCGAGCGGTGGGATCCACATGCAGTCGGTGCTCAGCCAACTCCCTGGGTACACCTCGAATGTCAGAGGGCTTCCATGCGAAGATGTCCCAGTTCTCAGGGAGGAATTGGGTGAGCTCGGCTTCCTATTTAGGATCGAGGGTGGTGGAGATGTTCGTGGGGGCAGGAGTGTCGTCCGTCGGGTGGATGTTGACCTTCTTCGTCTCTCCCGCCGACTGGAATGCAGACTCCGAAGCTGGCTTCCTTGCACGCATCAAGTCAGCGGCTCGACTGTTTTCTTGTACTCGTGAAGCTCGAGGACAGCCATCTGCTGATCGGTGATCCTTGATCCCTGCTGCAGACACTCTTCGGCCCGCCGTCGATTGCCTGTGATAGTGATCACACCTTTCGGGCCTAGCATCTTTAGCTTCAGGTACACGTAACATGGATGGGCCATGAAACACGCATACGCCGGGCGGCCCAGAATTGCGTGGTACGCGCTCTGGAAGTCCACCACCTCGAACGTCAGCTTTTCCTTGTGGAAGTTCTCGTCGGAGCCGAAAACGATGTACAACGCGATCTGGCCGAGTGACTTGGCCTTTCGTCCAGGGACGACTCCATGGAACTGCATGCTGCTCTCGCTGAGTTTGGACATCGGAATGCCCATCCCCTTGAGAGTGTCGGCGTACATGAAGTTCAAGCCACTGCCGCCGTCCATGAGGACTTTGTGCAGTCGGAGTCCTTCCACCACCAGGTTGACGACCAGAGCCTGTCTCCCTAGGGTGGGTACGTGTGCTGGATGATCCGACTGGTCAAAGGTGATCGCAGTCTGAGACCATTTGAGGAACTTGGGGTTGGTAGGCATGGCCATGTTCACCTCCCTGTTCACCAGCTTCAGTCGACTCTTGCTCTCAACATCAGCAAAAATCATCAATGTTGCATGGACTTGGGGGAACGGATCCTCCTTATCCTCCTCATCCTGTTCATTGCCCTTTTCACTCGGTTGCCCTTCGCCGAACCCCTGGATCAGGAGGCGACATTGCCGAGTGGTATGCTTTGGATATATGGCGTTGCCCTCTTCATCCATCTTCATGTGAATCGGACATGGCTGGTCCAGGATGGGGTTGTTGAACTGCTTCTTCTTGGGGGTGAACTTAGCCTTCCCCTTGCCCTTGAACTTGGCATTGGTAATAGCTGCGGCTTCTGCCTGCGGAGTGGACGAAGCTTTCTGCTTCTGCTTCCGAGTGTTATTCCCATCTCCATCGGCGACTGTTTTGTGCTTGCTGCTACGGATGCGGTCCTCTTCTTCGCCATTCGCATAGCGTGCCGCTATCTCCATCATCTTGCTCATGGATATGTCGCCTGTTCGACCGAACTTCAGGTACATATCCCTATACTGCGCGCCTGCCTTGAAGGCGCAAACTGCTTGGTGCTCTGTGACGTTCTCCACCGTGTGGTAGAGGGTCGTCCAACGCTGAATGAAATCGCACAGGGGCTCATTCTGCTTCTGAACACAGTGCTGGAGCTCCACGAGGCCAGCAGGGCGCTTGCACGTCCCTTCGAAAGTCCTGATGAACACTCGGGCCAGATCTGCCCAGCTGTAGATGCTTGAGGGGGCCAATTGGTTAAGCTACGCTCACGCCGAGCCGTCGAGCATCAGAGGGAGGTGCTTCATGGCGACGTGGTCGTCCCCTCCTCCAATCTGGACTGCCACTCGGTAGTCATCCAGCCACGTTTCCGGCTTGGACTCTCCTGTAAACTTGCTGATCCCCATCGCCAATCGGAAGTTGGGAGGGATGTCAGCCGAACGGATGGCTCGACTGAAACACTCGGGACCAGAAACGATGGTCCTGCTTCCACTCGGACGGTCAATATCGTGACCTCGCGGTGGGCTCGGCCCCTGTCGACCCTCCGCTGGGCGATATGCCCTCTCACTTCGGGCCTTGGATCGTAAGTGTCACCGACCGAATGCCGATCATCATGATGTCGGGGCCCATAGGGCCCACCCCGCGGAGGGGTGCGTGAACAGCGACGATCTTCGGGATTCATGGAACGGCTGCCTCCCCTGGGTCGCTGATGAGAACCAGGGCTGTGAACTGGCCGATGCGTGTTCGCATGAACAAAACTATTGTGGATCCTGTTATGCGACTGTGAGACCGCCGAGTTTTGCTGCTGCGCCGTGTCCAGTAGGGCGCGGATTTGCTCGATCCCCCTGCCAGCCTCTGAATCAGTCGGCTGAAGGGAATCGGCTATCTTGGCAGCGGCAACCAAGTTGAGGATGGGTGTGCGGAACAACTCCACGTTGCTCCGCCGAGTGTGTCGACTGGCAGAACAGCGAGGTGGACGGCGAGCGCCGGATGTTTCGCCGATCTCGTGCTCGTTCCGGCCAGTTTGGCGGGGACTTTCGTGGGAGTTGGCCATGTGTACTTCTGCTGCAGGCCCGCGACCCAAGTACTTGGAAGGAAACTCAGTCGGAACCGAGTCCGAGCGCTGGGACGGCGGGGCAACCACAACCGACTCTAGGACCGTCACTTGCGAAGACGCGTTCTGGCGCGCCTGGGCGTGTTGCACCCAACGCTGAAGCCGCGGACGGCGGGGCCGCTTGTTGCGGCGTGTGACGGCGGTGTAGGTCGACAACGGAGCCGCCTGCTGGAGAAGAAGAATGCCGCGGGCGCCGGCACGGAAGTGCGTTGCTTTGCGACGGGGAAGCACCTCGACGTCGAGAGGGGCGTCCCGCAGCCATGCCGAATCATCGACGATAAAGGAGAGAGCGCCAAAGACGATCTCGTGACCCATGCTCGAATCTCTACCGGATGACATGACGAAAAGATGTGGTCGCAAACTCGCCGGAAGTCTCTTAGACGGCTGCCCCATGGTGGGCGCCAACTGTCGTGGGTATAAGTCTGACAGTAGATGTGTAGGGTACGAAAGGATGGGCAGAGCCTTAGCTACGGCGAGGTTGTATGAGTTCAGGCCCCTCTACGGTGGAGGTAATAGCCCTACGTCTCAGTGCTCTGGGAGCTTGTTGTCGAGCGGAATATGGATTATAGTGAATTGCTAACCCTTGCACCAGTGGGGAAGGGCGGCTTATATAGAGTGCGCTGCCCTCCACAACGGTTCGGTGCACAGGGGTGGAGTAGTGGCGAATAAATGCCTACGTTACAGGTAACGTATGTCTTAAATGCTAATAAAGGCACATGGAAACGTACGACCGTTTCCCTCTAGGGGGGTTACGATGCACTGAGTGGAATCCAGTCGGTTAGTTCGTTACATTCCGAATGCTCATCTCCGACTGGATGGTGGAGGATTCGTTACGGACTGGACAAAGGGAAGTCCTTAATTCAGACGGAACTGACTAAGGTCCTTATCCCTTATGAAGGGTAGTCCTTGGGTAGGACTTATAGGGCAGGCCTATGACCCTACCCTAGGACTATAACCCCATCACGCACCATGGAAAAATGGGAAAACCATGTGCGCGGAATGGACGGATGCACGTATGGGCACACGGGCCAAAAAACGTGAACGTGAGGAAACGGGAAAGAACGGGGTACGACGGCCGTGTTGCAAAAAACTGGGCGCGCGCCATGGAAAACGGGTGAAAACCATGTGCGTGGCATGGACGGATGAACGTACAGGCACACGGGCCAAAAAACGTGAACTTGAGGAAACGGGGAAACACGGGGAACGACGGCCGTGTTGCAAAAAACTGGGCGCGCACCATGGAAAACGGGTGTAAACCTTGTGCGTGGCATGGAAGGATGCACGTACGGGCACACGGGCCAAAAAACGTGAA
>NC_058519.1:158762202-158764702 GCF_904849725.1 Hordeum vulgare subsp. vulgare | reverse complement strand
CAACGATAAAGTTTTGGGGGCAACTATATTCCGAAACGCAACGTACCAGCACACACGGGTCCAAAGCTGCTCATGCGTTTGTAGCCTACATCGGTCAAGCCAACCGATCATCCGCCCGTGCAATGCACGGGAGGTTTACTCGAAGGAGGCGTCCAGAGAGACCACATCACGCCCGTGTCACCCCTGCAATGATAATGTTTTGGGGGCAACTATATTCTGAAAGGCTTTGTCTAGTCGGTCTCATGCACGAGACATGCTACTTTCCTGTTTTTCGAGGCAAGTTAGGCTGTTGGGTCAGAATTTCACGGGACACGTGCACGGGACCGGCGGGACAACGCTACACGATATCCCGTCAAGCTGACCATGTGCGAAACGATACGTACTTTTCTGCAACCCGAACGGTCGTTGGGCCGTCGGATCAGAATTTGGCACGAGTCGTACACGGGACCGACGGGACAACGCGGCACGAGATCACATCGACCTGACCGTGTGCGGAAACGATACGTACTTTTCTGCAACCCGAACAGCCGTTCGACCGACGGATCAGAATTTGGCATGAGTCGTACAGGGGACAGGAGAACGACGGGACATCCGAGCCAACGTTTGGAAAAGCAAGGGTTAAGGGAGAAACGGGTGGTTTGCATATGATTTCACATGCAAACCCACCGATTTCCCACACCCAAGCAGGGAGGAGCCCCCTCCTCCCCAATATACCCGAGGGTTTTAGCCCCCCTTGGGACCCCTGCCCTTCATTTGTGAAGAAGGGGTACACTGTTTTTCCCCGGATCCCCGTTTACACGTTTTTTAGCCCGTAGGCCGTACATGCATCCGTCCATGACAATTAAAAGGTTTTCACCCGTTTTCCGTGGTGCGCGCCCAGTTTTTTGCAACACGGCTCCCGTGCCCGTTTTTTCCCATTTCCTCACGTTCACGTTTTTTGGCCCGTGTGCCCGTACGTTCATCCGTCCATGCCACGCACATGGTTTTCACCCGTTTTCCATGGCGCGCAACTAGTTTTTTGCAACACGGTCGTCGTACCCCGTTGTTTCCCGTTTCCTCAGGTTCACGTTTTTTGACCCGTGTGCCCGTACGTGCATCCGTCCATTCCACGCACATGGTTTTCCCCTGTTTTCCATGGTGCGCGCCCAATTTTTTGCAACACGACCGCTATACCCGTTTTTTCCCCGTTTCCTCACGTTCACGTTTCTTGGCCCGTGTGCCCGTACGTCCATCCGTCCATGCCATGCACATGGTTTGCCCGAGTTTTCCATGGTGCGCGCCCAGTTTATTGCAACAAGGCCCCGTACCTATTTTTCCCGTTTCCTCACGTTCACGTTTTTTGGCCCGTGTGCCCGTACGTGCATCCTTCCATGCCACGCACAAGGTTTTCACCCGTTTTCCATGGTGCGCGCCCAGTTTTTTGCAAGACGGCCGTCATACCCCGTGTTTCCCCGTTTCCTCAAGTTCACGTTTTTTGGCCCGTGTTCCCCTACGTTCATCCGTCCATGCCACGCACATGGTTTTCACCCGTTTTCCATGGCGCGCGCCCACTTTTTGCAACACGGCCGTCGTACCCCGTTCTTTCCCGTTTCCTCACGTTCACGTTTTTTGGCCCGTGTGCCTGTACGTGCATCCGTGCATTCCATGCACATGGTTTTCCCATTTTTCCATGGTGCGCGCCCAATTTTTTGCAACACGGCCGCCGTACCCGTTTTTCCCCGTTTCCTCACGTTCATGTTTTTTGGCCTATGTGCCCGTACATGCATCCTTCCATGCCACACACATGGTTTTCACCCGTTTTCCATGGTGTGAGCCTAGTTTTTTGCAACACGGCCGTCTTACCCCGTGTTTCCCCGTTTCCTCAGGTTCACGTTTTTTGCCCATGTGCCCGTACGTTCATCCATCGATGCCACGCACATGGTTTTCACCCGTTTTCCATGGCGCGCGTCCTGTTTTTTGCAACACGGCCGTCGTACCCCGTTCTTTCCCGTTTCCTCAGGTTCACGTTTTTTGGCCCGTGTGCCCGTACGTGCATCCGTCCATTCCACGCACATGGTTTTCCCCTGTTTTCCATGGTGCACGCCCAGTTTTTTGCAACACGGCCGTCGTACCCGCTTTTTCACCGTTTCCTCACGTTCACGTTTTTTGGCCCGTGTGCCCGTACGTGCATCCGTCCATGCCACGCACATGGTTTGCCCCAGTTTTCCATGGTGCGTGCCTAGTTTATTGCAACATGGCCCCGTACCCATTTTTCCCGTTTCCTCACGTTCACGTTTTTTGGCCCGTGTGCCCGTACGTGCATCCTTTCATGCCACGCACATGGTTTTCACCCGTTTTCCATGGTGCGCGCCATGTTTTTTGCAACACGACCGTCGTACCCCGTGTTTCCCCGTTTCCTCATGTTCACGTTTTTTGGCCCGTGTGGCCATACGTGTATCCGTCCATGCCACGCACATGGTTTTCCCATGATTTCCATGGCGCGCGCCCAGTTTTTGGCAAC